>NC_142928.1:165234272-165331772 GCF_046866305.1 Octopus bimaculoides
CTGGGATTAAAATTCTTCAAGTCAGTGCTAAACATGGCTGTAATCTGATGAATGAAAGAAAATAAAAAAAGAGGATAGCTAAGGAGGGTACTGGAGGTGGAATAGAGTTGGGTTAGGAGAGGGTGTAGGTTGAAAATTATCTTTCTTTTTTTCAAAAAGCAAGAACATAGAGGAGGAGGAGGAGGAAGAGAGAGAGAGAGAGAGAGAGAGAGAGAGAGAACAGTAGTATCACCACAATCACTACCTCAGAGACATTTTAACTACAAAACCAGATATTTTTTTGCTTACTTTCTTTTTTTTTATCACAAACTCAAGAGTTACAGAGAGCCAACTAGAAAAAGTACAATGAACAGAAAGAGTACTGCTAAAGAGAATCTGAAAGAAACAGGAGAGGTTGGGACGGAATTTCTAGTAAATTAGCACACCACACTACATTCAATGAGATTTCCTCCACTGTTAAAGTGTCAGCTTGATACCATGTTAATATTTATACATTCATACACACACAAATATTTTCAGCATCTTAGCACACATAAGCATAAATATTTAAACATATACATGTACACACGCACACACACAGACACACACACACACACACACACACACACATATATATATATAATAGATCATATATACACATACACATTCATTACATACATATACACATACAGCTACATACACATTACATAGACACGAATACACATACATAATACATGTTTAAAGCTTCGATATATATATATATATGTCTCATATGTCTATGTACGCATGCGAACATGTTTAGATTCTAACATACACACACACACACATATATATATATATACACACACAAAGACACACACACACACACACACATATATGTTCATGTATCTTTATGTCTGTGTTTGTCCTCCACCCACCACTTTACAACAGCTGTTGGTATGTTTATGTCCCCATAACTTAGCAGAATGACAAAAGTGACCAATAGAATAGGTACCAGCCTTGCAAAAAAGAATAAGAGGTACCAGGCTTAAAAAACGAATAAGTCCAGCGGTCAGTTCATTTGACTAAAAATTTCTCAAGGGGGGTACCCCAGTATGGCCAGTCTGATGACTGAAACAAGTAAGAGATATTTATTGGCACACATTATACATAAATCCAAACACACAGACGCTAGACATAGGTCCACACACACACACACGGAATTCACACGCAAGATGAACAGGACCCCTGAATTATTGCATGCACTAACAATAGTGACCTGCAGAATCCATGCAACCATTAAGAGTATATGATGATGATGATGTGCATGTGAGTGCAGTCACACACACACAGACACACACTAACACAAGGTACATTAAATTAGATATTGAGATATTTTTCACCAACCAAAAGTTCTCAAAGCTTTTATTTGGCAATATGACCCTTTGTAAAAATGCCCTTAATGAACAATATAGTACTGGACATACAAAAATAGAAAGAAAAAATAATAATAATAAAATGATCACAACTCTGCTTGATCTGGTCTAATATGGGCTAAACAGCAACATAGCAAAGTACAAAGTTACAAGTAACCTGTTATTGGGATTGCATGACCTGCTAAAAAGGGGACTGTCGAAAGATGTAAAACTGGATAATATTGACTTAGATAATAAATAGTCAAGAGAGGATAGAATAATGAAAGGTAGAACACCTTTCATGTTAGCCAGTTCTTAATCAGAACTGACCTGTGTAATAAAACAGCAAACAGAGGAGGATTGTTTTCAACAAATATAACGATCTGTCTGTACATAGGCAGTAGTTTCCGCATTTTGATAAGGAAAAGTGAAATAAAAAAAAAAAATTACAATAGCACCACCACTTATACTAACTAAAAAGATAAATAAATAAATAGATAAAAAGAGAGCATAAATTCTTAAAATACAAGAAACATTACTAGAAATAATAGTAACACCATTAAAAGCAACATGCACTTTATAGAGGAGAAAGAAAACTTGTAAAACAAAATAAACTGCTTCTTTACAAAAATATATTTTGGAACAAGGAAAAAAATTGGTAGAGTAACAGAGATGGGAAAAGAAAAACTAAAAACCCCAAAATTACAAACAAAATCAAATATAGCTAAAATAATTTCTGTGACAATGAAAATGATTAAAAGCCGATTGAGAAAAGATATTTTAGTGAAATAGCAGACATATCAAGAAGTAGACAATTAAAATAGTAATTCAAATTTGCACATGCGCATGTGTGCGTGTGTGTGTGCATGTGCATATATTACGTGCGTATATGTTATCTTTGTTGTTCTAAAGAATTGATTTCATTAACTCGTCTATTTTAGTTGTATTTTCTTCTTAAACCATTTTTTTCATTGTGTATGTGTGTGTA
Organism: Octopus bimaculoides; assembly: GCF_046866305.1. Lineage (NCBI taxonomy): Eukaryota > Metazoa > Mollusca > Cephalopoda > Octopoda > Octopodidae > Octopus > Octopus bimaculoides. The sequence continues at coordinate 165,236,634 of NC_142928.1, forward strand.
AATTTGAATTACTACTTTGTCTACTTATTAATATGTCTGCTATTTCACTAATTTTTTTTTTTTTTAATTGGCTTTTAATCATTTATATATATATATATATATATACACACATGCATAAGCTCATGTATTCTTCGAAACACAGAATGTGTCTTTTCATATGTGTTACCCCTAGGTGTGGCTCTGTTTCAAGTACAATTTGGAATAAACATGCTGGCTGCCTCAGCAACCGAGTCATTTCAAATTTCAATATCACATAAAATGTAAGGTCTACATTTTATTACTTCAGCTCAAATGGGCAATGATAGGGACAGCAATATTGGGGCATAATTTTGTTTTTCAACTAAAGTGACACAATTCAAAAGGCTTTAAACATAAACCATATTTGGTGGAATAAAAGGCACATGCTTGCATAAGTGGCACATATTTAGGAGAAAAGGTTTTTTGAGCATTAAAGGTTATAGGAGGCCCAACTTTGCAGCTCATTTACAACCATCGTATGATGTCTATACACAAGAGTACACACAAACACACACACACTTTCCATCTACAAACTCCACTCACACGGCTTTGGTTGGCTCAGGGCTATAAAAGACACTTGCTCAATATGCTAAGCATAAATGACTTCGGGCCTATTTTTGAGCCTTTTTTTCCTGGAGTAGTGTAGCATAAGGTTCCGATGTGATCATATTAATGTAATGTATTTTCAAATATAGATTTGCAATCTACCACATTTATCTTTTATCACTGTAAGGTATTGCTTTTTGGAATATCTTAGCATTATCAGGTTATATTTATTAGAGATAAATTTAAAAACGCTTAGCAACAAAAAAGATCATCGTAATAACAAACCAAGTTTAGATAATATATACAGGATTTATTATGACTACACCCTTAAAACAACAAATAGCCAACATTTGAAGAAAAACAGATTAAGTACATTAAATGAAAGTGAAAGGAGTTGATGAAGTGATTGGGATTATGAAAGCCTTACTTTTAAGAGCACAAGAATCTGACTAGTCCTGAATTATAATGGAATTCACAGAAACAAATAATGAAGATGATGAATGAGAGCTTTGGCATTGTAAGGGCATTTCAACATTGATTTCATCATCACTGACTAGATGACTGTCTGAGTACAGGAAATTGCCTTCATTATTACCATTTAACGTCCACTTTCCTATGCTTGCATGAGTCCGACAGAATTTGCCAAAGCAGATTTTCCACAGCCAGAAGCCCTTCCTGTTATCAATCCTCACCAGTTTCAAAGCAAGGGAATATCCCCATACTATGGCCAGACATGTTTTTCACAGAAGAGTTGAAATGAACAACCATCATGTAATGTCAACACAAAAGACACACACACACACATATATATATACATACATTATTATACACACACACTTTCAGTTTCTGTCTACAAAATCCACTCGCAAAGCTTTGGTTGACCCAGGGTTATGGTAGAAGATACCTGTCCAAGATGATGTGCAGTGGGACTGAACCCAAAAGTGCAAAGTAGGGAAGCTAGATTCTTAATCACACAACATGCCTACAACTATCATTTTGATAAAAACCTCTCAGCTGCCTTGTTGCAATCCAATGACTAATAACATCAAATAAATATCTCCAACTTCATTCTTTAAATAATATTGGAATTCTCACAGCAGGAGTGAATACCTCAAATGCTAACAGCCAAAAAATTGGGATATCAATCTTGCAAAAACCTTGAACAGCTTCAATGCAGCTAGAAGAACTATACATGAGCTAATGATGGTACTTTTATGCAATTACTAAACAAGCTAGAAATAACAGCTGCCTTGAAAGGAAACAGCAGGTCGGACAATACAGTAAACATGATGAAAAAAAAAAAAAACATGAGGGGCAAAACAATCCAATTCTGTACTACTTTCAGGTTCTTTGTTGGTTCAAGTGTAGCCTGTCCTGTGTGCATGCATGCGTGTATGTGTGCATGTGAGAGAGAGTGAAAGTCCATGTCTAAGTGGCTACATTGCTTACTAAATCTTAAAGTGGTTCAGTTTGATATGCTATAACATTTCACAGTCAAGGAAAGGTGTGGAATGTAAGTAATATATACATATATATATATATATATATATATATATATATATATAAATAAACTACACTACACTACACCAACAAGCAACTGATAATAAAATTATCTAAAATTTGAATTTCCACTTTTATCCCATGTAGCTATCACTAACATACATGCATGCATATATATTTGTGTGTGTGTATATGTGTGTGTGGAGAGAGAGAGAGAGAGAGGGAGAGAGAGAGAAAGAGAGAGAGAGAGAGAGAGAAAAAGAGAGAAAGAAAGAGAGGGCTCTATATGTTTTATCAAATGAATTATCTACTTTTCTACTATATGCTATTGAATCAAAGCAAAGAAGATTAATTTCTCCATTCAGCTAGAATGATCCTCAATAGGGAACGAAGAAGAAAATATTCAATAAGTATAGAAAAGATTTTATATTAAGAATTACGAAAGAAAATAAATAAATAAATAAATAATGGGAAAAATAAAACAGAAAAAAAAGAACAACAAACAACAGTGGTATGAATAAAAACATAACCGTAACAGAAAAGAGTAAATCTTGCTTATTCCCTAGTTGGCTTTGAGCCATATCAACTAATTCACAATTGATCTCTGCACCAAATTAAAAAGACTGCTGGGGTTTCTTGAATCAAACAGTGTTTATTGCTAGAATAGATTTGACATACAGATCTGACATGCACATAAAACGTCATCATGGGATAATGAGACTGTACATGGCGCAGAAGTGTGTGTGTGTGTGTGTATGCACACACACATTATATATATATATATATATATATATATATATATATATATATATATTTCATACACTTCTCTTCTGAGTCATGTAGAATAAAGAATAGTTATGTAGAGTCTGCTCCACTCAGACTTGTGTTTCTTTGTTTGTGAGGCAATGTGTAAGCAATAGATAATCTCACACGTACACAAAAGCACACACAGAAACAAACATCTCACATGGTATGGCATGGCAGGTAAGGATATTTAATTAGAAAGATATATATATATATATATATATCAGAGAGAGATAGGATTTGGTACTACCAACAATTAAAAGAGGATTCTAATGACTACATAATAATAATAATAATCATCATCATCGCTGGATGTTTTCAAATACAATGAACACAAGTAAAATTCTGTCACATTTTACAAATTATTTGGAGAATTAGGAAAAAAAAAGAAAAGAACAAGAACAAAGGATTGAATTTCAAACAAGAGATAGATATATTAACTAAATGAATTAGACAAAAGGGAACAAATTTTCACACATACACACACACAACATTTTCAACAAAATAGTAACTTACTTTCAAATTTTGGCACAAAGCCAGGAATTTTAGTGGAAGCGGGATACTCAACCACGTCAATCTCAGTACTTAACTACTTATTTTATCAATTCCAAAAGGATGAAAGACAATGTTGATTTCAGCAATATATTACATTATATATATATATATATATATATATATATATACACACACACACACACACACACAAAGAGGGTGCTGAAAAATTCCTGGCTTTAAGGGTATTGTGAAAGGCCTGGTTGGAGACTTTTTACAGGGGTTAGAAAAAGTGAAGGACCACTGCAATAAGTGCGTGAATCTGAAAGGGGAATATGTTGAACAAAATCATAACTGATCCTCTTGTGTTTTCTTTAATCACCCCTTTATGCATCACCCCTTTAGCACCCCTTCGTGTGTGTGAGTGTGTGTCACAATGTATTGGTTGTTGTTATAGCTTTTGAATGAAGTCACCCTAGTGGCTAGGTAGGTAAGCAAACACTGTCCTTGGATGGCATGGCAGTCCATCACAGGGTTACCCATTGACAGCCGAGTGGACTGGAGCAACGTGAAATATAGTGATTTGCTCAAGAAGTTAGTGCACCACTGGTTTGAGAATCAAAAAACATGATCTTGCAACACCTTAATCACTAGACCATACCTATTACATGTGTGTGTGTGTGTATATATATATCTTCATCATCATCATTTAACGTCCGCTTTCCATGCTAGCATGGGTTGGACGATTTGACTGAGGACTGGTGAACCAGATGGCTACACTAGGCTCCAATCTGATTTGGCAGAGTTTCTACAGCTGGATGCCCTTCCTAACGCCAACCACTCTGAGAGTGTAGTGGATGCTTTTACGTGCCACCTGCACAGGGGCCAGTCCAGTGGTACTGGCAACGGACTTGCTCAAATGTCTTTTCACATGCCTGGCCATAAGTCACCCAATAGTAGACTAAAATTCCATAAATATTATCTGTAATTCTGTATTGACTCGAATGGGAAAATGTGTTGCTCAAGAACTTCAGTTTGAACTATTTTCATATTTCATATTTAGATGCTTTTATTAAATTCATTCAGTTGGAATTAACTTTTGGCCAACCCTGTATATAATGTATGTATGTATGTATATATGCATGCATAAAACTGTGTGTATATATATTCATTTGCTTTACATCCATCTTAGTATAGGTTTGACCAATAAAATATAGTTGAGGCATTGTTTTTTACAGCCAGATACCCTTCCTGTTGCTAATTCTTATGTACCTTATGTAAAGGATTTTATTTTCATTTTATTCCATTTGTCTCTTCCTGCCAACACATCAGATGCTGGCTCTGTGCTTTCAGAGGCAGCAAAACTTCACTATTTGATGCTCAGCACTTTTTCTTACAGAGTGCAAAATGTAAACATTTATTCAGGAATGTGAGCATGCATGTACACACTCATGAATATATAATGACAGGATTCATTAAAGTTTCTGTCTCTCAACTTAACACACAAGGTACTAGTTGGCCTCGTACAGCTATAGCATGTGAAGCTGTCCCTATAGTGTTTAAACTGGTCATATCCAGCCCAAATATTCTTCCTGTTTTATGTTCAAATTGGCCAGAGCCGGCCTCTCGTACCTAGTCTACAGTGTCATTTTTTAAAAAAACGGTTACATCACTGAAATCTCAAAGCTATGAGACAATGCATGAGAAAATGGAAATAATGTGAAAATATAAGCATTACATTTGACAGAGTAATCTGAAGGCTAACAGATTAAAGAGCATATGTTACTTTGCATAATATAGCAATTCCACCATGTTGATTTTTATTTTCAAATCAAATATTTAAGAACGTAGAAACACAGATCCTACAAAAGCTGATCAATACAGAATCATTGATTAGCTTGCTTGCAGTAGAGGTTTTGAGTTGTTTTTTGCTAATTGTTTGGATGTGTGTGTTTATATACACACACACACAGATATACGTACATACAAACACACACACATATACATTTTGTGAATCTCGCCAGAAAGCTCAAAAATGATAGTATATCTGCTTTTTCAGCAAATTGGAAAGAATTTATTATGATAGGAGCATACTTTTCCACTGGCCCTTGACAGCTTTATTCGTCCTTTCTTGGAAAAGGGTCATCATCAAGCTAAGCACAACAAACAAGGAAAAGAGTGAGTACTGCCATGCCATTCCAATCCATTCCACTTGGAGAGTGTGATTAGAGAAAGAAATTCATCTAATCTCTTATATATAGGTTACTATTTCTTCTCTCTATCTCTCTCTCTCTCTCTCTCTCTGTGCTTCATCTTGCTCTTCTTTCTTATCTCCCCCACCACCATTGTCCTCCACTCTCAGTCAGAAATGATAGACCACACATAACATGTTACAGCATCTAATATCAGTTATTATTTATGAGACTTCCTTGCATGTACAGGCCAATAAGCTGACTGTCAATTTCAGATTGAGCCATCATCATGTGACTGTTTTCTTGGTGACTGGACAAGGAGAAAGAAAAGAAAAAAAAAAAAGAAAAGAAAAAACAAAAACAGGAAAAGCCAATGGAGTAAATCAAATCCACTCATTGATATAAGCAAAAAAAGAAGAGAAAAGCAATAAAATATTTGGAGAGAACGAACATTTCTATTTCTATGTAATGTTTTTAAACAGTTATATTCTAGCACATTGAGGAAAAACGTGATTTTGAACAGGATTTCATTTCTTTAATCTTTTATCTTTCACTTGTTTCAGTCATTGGACTGCAGCCATGATGGGGTACTGCTTCGAAAGGTTTAGTCAAATAAACCAAACCCAGTACTTATTTTAAGTATGGTAATTATTCTATCGGCTTACGAGGACAGTGATGAGGTCAGACAAAAGGCCACACACGCACACACATATAGACATGACATACATATGTACACAGCTTCCAAGTTTCCATTTATCATACTCACAGAACATTGGTTAGCGCAGGGCATGGCTATGTGTTTCAGAAGCTTGCTTTGCAACCATATAGTTTGGGGCTCAGTCCCACTGCACGATACCTTGGGTAAGAGTTTTTTTTACGATACCCCTAGGCCAATGAATGACTTGTGAGTAAATTTAATAGATGGAAACTGCGTAGAATCCTATCACATATAGTTAGGTATTTGCGTGTGTGTCCTTGCATCTGTCTCCACCCATCACTTGAGAACTGGTACTGGTTCATATGTCCTCTTAGCAGTTTGTCAAAGAAACCGATGGTGTAAGCACCAGACTTAAAACATTAAGTACTGAGATTGATTCCTTCAACTGAAACCCCTTCAAGGTGGTGCCCTAGCACAGACACAGCCCATTGATTGAAACGAGTAAAAGAGGGTTGCAGTAGGAGTGCCTTTCCTAATAGGTCAGCTCAATCAAGATTGTCTTTGGTCTGAACATCAATATAATTGACGAGAATTCATATCATAGATATGACATGAAGTTTACAGATTATAAACATTTGACTTAGCATAGCAATAGGATTAGGTTACTCATTCAAGGTTCAATTCCCGACATAATGACACAATAATCTATTTAGGATACAAACATCACAGGGAAAGCTATTTTGATTCAAAAACGTTTTTTTGCTTGTATTAAGAAAAGAAAATATTATTATTATAATAATAATAATTATTATTATTATTTAAATTACAATTTGGGGACAAAAATATTGTTCACTGAAAATTTTCAGCAGACAATTGGTTCACTGCATTGCTGATAGTGAGAGTAACAGGTCTTTTTTTTTTTTCTCTCCTGCAGTTTAACTTAGTGGAACAAACAGCAAACAAGGGTATATTTTCTATTCAGAAACAGTATTTTTCTTGAGGCACATTTTCTACCTTTCCTGTTGCCAACTCACAACTGTTTCCAAATAAGATGATACTCCTACATAGCTTAGCTGGAAATGTTTACATTGGAAATGTTTACATAGATAAATGAGGTCAAGACAAGGAGACATGAACTCTCACACATGCACATGCACGCACACACAATGGGCTTCTTTTAGTTTCCATCTATCAAATCCACACACAAAGTTTATGTTGACCCAGACTAACAGAAGAAATTAGACCAAGAAACCCCTGCAGTGGAACTGAACCTGGGACTATGTGTTTAGGAAGCAAACCAGTGAGATATATACATAAATTTCATGTGTATGTGTCTGTGCACACATGCACACAAATACATGATCACAGATGATGAGCTGCTATATAATTTGTTTCTCACAAGACATTGATGAATCTGAGGGTATAGCAAAGGAGATTTCTCCAAGAAGCTATGCAATGGAATGAAACTAACAATCATGTGGCTGTAAAGCCAACTTTTTAACTGCCCAGTTACACATGCCTGCAAATAGACAGGCGTCTAAGAATCATATCACTGAACAGTATAAACTAGAGATAACTACTGACTCTTCCTTAAAAAGTCTTTTGAAGGTTGGAGGTAATTGGAAATCATTTGGTGCACTGGTAACCAGTCAAATATTTTTAAGACTACACAAATGAAAACATGTTATATAAGACACAGACATAAATGCAATCATGTTGTATCAGACAAAGTGGACTGGGTACTATGATTGCAGCAAGGTTACAATCCAGATTTCCTTCCATGTTGCTGGTATTTATCATAGCTTTAGTTAGCAAGTCACCATTTACATCTATACTTGTTCTGAACAATCCTACCTTTGTTTATATCACCATCAGTCATATGGTTCCAGGTTAAATCCCACTGCATAGCAACAAGTGCCTTCTGCTATAGCCTTGGGCCAACCAAAGCCTTGTGAGTGAACTTGGCAAACAGAAACTGAAAGAAGCCTGTCAAACTTACATAAACACATGTGTGTGTGTGATGTATATGTGAGTGTATATGTATTCTTTTATTTGTTTCAGTCATTTGACTGTGGCCATGCTGGAGCACTGCCTTTAGCTAAACGAATCAACCCCAGGACTTATTCTTTGCATGCCTAGTACTTTATTTGATCGGTCTCTTTTGCAGAACTGCTAAGTTTACAGACACATACTCACACCAGCATCAAGCGATGAGGGGGGGGGGGGGGGATACAGATGCACAAGCATATATATATATATATATACATATATATTTGGCAGGCTTCTTTCAGTTTCTGTCTACCAAATCTACTCACAAGGCTTTGGTCGATTCGAAGCTATAGTAGAAGACACTTGCCCAAGGTGCTACACAGTGGGGCTGAACCTGGAACCATGTGACTGCTAAGCAAGCTACTTACCACACAGTCACTCCTGCACCTATATGTATGTATATGTGTGTGTGTGTGTGCTTGTCTCCTTGCCTTCACATCACATGAATGTTGTAAATGAATGTCACCGTTAAGCAAACAGTGTCCGGGCTGTCATTGCAAATCTTTCATGGAAACATTGTGGTTACAGGGAAATATTATCTTACTTGGAAACAAGTGAGGGTTTGTGACAAGAGGGATCTGGCAACATAAAATCTGCCTCAACAAATTCCATGTGACCCATGCAAATATGACGAAATGACGTTAAATGATGGTGATCCTTATCATCATTACAGCATTTTCCATCAGTTCTTCCATACTGGCATAAACTGGATATTATCCACACACATACACACACACATTACAAAACTAAACAGCTGATTACCAAACATGTCTCTCTCTTAAGAGTTGTTGATTGAGAACTACATTATGTTTCAGAGTTTAAATAACATTCAAACTAGTAGAGACAGGAGCTGTAACTATATACACTAAACACTCACTATTCATGGTACAATAGTACATTTTTTCAGTTTTTGTTTTTATTTTTCAAAATATCGAAAAGTATTAAAAACTAATGGAGTTGAATAATAAAGATATCGAATTCCAATTTGATAAAAAGAAATTTCACTTTTTTTTTTCCATTTTTGTAATTGTTTTTTTACTTAACTGTTTTTTTTTTTTTTCTATTTTAATTTTCCTTGTTGCAATCACAATTAATATAAAAGAACCTTTGACTAATGCTTTCATTAGTAAATGCATTTTTAGTTTTTAAGAAAAGGAATGAAGTTTTATCAAATTGGCGAAAACAAAGATAAAGAGAATCATTTAAAAAAAACAAAAAAAAAACAAGGCAAACATACAAATCCACAAATCTCTCCCACCAAGTCCCACTCCACTTCTCATTCGAGCTAATTAGATATCGTTATCACTGAAAAATGGAATGCACCGCTATAATCGGAGATTTAAAGTTTGTGAAGTGGGGGAAGGAATGAGAAAGTGGGAGAAGGTAGAAATATACCTGAATGGCATTAACTGATAAAGTATTAGTTCATCGAAATATGTTTGCCCTGCTTGAAAAATAAAAATGAGAATATGAGAGATAGAGAGAGGGTGGGGGTATGGTGGAAGGGAAAAATTTACATGAATAAAATTTACAGACTAATTCTGAAAACTGCTGCTTGCCAAGAGTTTGAGGAGTAAACCTTCAAGAGATAAAAGCAAACAGAGTCAAAAAAGCTACTTGTGACTGAGTAAACTATAAAGCTAAAACTTTCACCAAGATTTTGATCAATATTTTATTTAAACAGAACATTTCTTTTTTTCTTTGTTTTCTTTTTAAAAGAAACACAGTAAAAAGGGTTGTTAAAAAAATTGCAATGATGACGATGAGGATGGAGGAGGAGGAGGAGGATAATAATGTGTTAACTGTACAGCACTATAAAAGTATTGAAAAATGGAAAAATCTTTTGATTGATACGATTAGCACAGCTATGTTAAAACGAAGTTAAAACATAGAAAATAAACTTTATATGTTAACAAATAAATTAAATGTTGTTTACGGTTTTTTATTCTCATTTTTTTTTTCCTTAAATATTTTCTTTACATTTATTGCATTTTTATTTTACTATAAAGGTTTGCATCATTGAAGGATTTTAAATCTACTTTAGCAGACAAAACTGTCAACAGAAGATTATCTTGCAAAACAGAAAACAGATTTGGTGTGTTTTTGTTTACTTTTTTTAAATATTATTTCTTTTATATATCTTTTCTTTCTTTTTCTGTAGATGGTAAGAATTCCATGCATCACTATAAGGTTTTAAAATTCTTTCTTTGAAAGTTATATATTGTATGAAATGCAATTGTTAAACATTTATTGTTTTTATATATTTTCATCCTATTTCTCTTACCTGCTTGTTGTAAATTACAGAAAATTAAGTTGAAATCTTTGAAGTAGTACAACTAACTTTAAAAAAAAAATCATGCATGCACTTATGCTACATCTAATGAGTTTCTATCTAAACTTTTGAATTCAACAAAATCCTTAAAGCAAACAAGTAAAGCATCATTAATTTTATGCTTTCTTTGTTGAAATTCTAAATTAGTAATTAACAAATTGTTATTGTAGTGTTGGTAGGAGGGAAGGGTTGAATTAAATAGAAAAATTATATAAATTAGAAACTGGTCTGGCTTTTAACTGATCACCCATCCAAACTATCAACTTTTATTCATTTAAAACAGCATTCCAGTTTGATAAACAGAACCACTTGTTTGCTGAATTATGGTGAAGATGGTTACATACCCTGAAGACACTAGTACATTTAAAAATGCAATGCTAAAGCAAAATCAAAGCTGGTGACCCTTTGCCTAAATAAATACCAGAATGCATTGGATGGACTTCAACATAGGCTCTGTCTGATCACATTCACAAAGTTTGGCTTAATTCAAAGGCTATATCAGTCATGAGCAAACTGTGGCCATGGATCTTTCTGAATGGCACACCTAACAAAAAATTGCCATCTTTTTTAGTAGTGCAGACCACCAGATGATGAGCCATGTCTCATGCAACCTGCTTCTCAACAATGCTTGCCCATGGATAAGCAATAAACTCAGGACCTCAAATGTGAAAGACTAATTTCTTTACCATCATTCTGCTATGTCTGTGCCATAACACAAACAGCAGACCACTACACAATAACACATAAGCCCTTTTATAACTCTTTATAGGTTTTGAATTCAAATAGCACCAGGGATGGACTCCACCTGTTCATTCTACCAAAGTCAATAGAATTATGTACCCATCAAGTTCTAGTATTGATTAAATTGATTACACACTTCTCTGACTTGGTTTGTTTTACAGCCTTGTGGCAATGCTAGAATTCATTAGTCTGTCTGTGGCTAATTGGCTGATTTATAGATATGTCTCAATGCTAGGAGTCATTACAATTCATTATTATAATTATTATCATTATAAACAGCACCATTAACAACATTATCATAGTTGTTTTTTTTTAATTAAACTTGGTGGATAGTGGGAACAGAAGAATGCCAAAACAATATGTGCTAGTTAATTAAGTCCCTGGGTATTCTGGGTCGAAACCATTTGGGAAATTGTGTACTCTTTTACTTGTTTCAGTTGTGTGACTGCGGCCATGCTGGAGCACCGCCTTTAGTCGAGCAAATCGACCCCAGGACTTATTCTTTGAATGCCTAGTACTTATTCTATCAGCCTCTTTTGCTGAACTGCTAAGTTACAGGGACGTAAACACACCACCATCGGTTGTTAAGCGATGTTGGGGGACAAACACATACACACACACACATACATATATATATATATATATATATATATATATATATATATATATATATATATATATATACGACAGGCTTCTTTCAGTTTCCGTTTACCAAATCCACTCACAAGGCTTTGGTTGGCCTGAGGCTATAGTATAAGTCATTTGCCCAACTTGCCATGCAGTGGGAATGAACCTGGAACCATGTGGTTGGTAAGCAAGCTACTTACCACACAGCCACTCCTGCACCTAGTTATTAATAATAATAATAATAATAATAATAATAATAATAATAATAATAATAATAATAATAATAATAATTATTATTATTATTATTATTATTATTATTATTATTTTTATTATTATTATTATTAACAACATCATAATTATAGCAGAGTTAGCTCTGTCCTTTCATATTTTGTTTTAGCAATCCAGAATTTAAATCTTTCATTTCTGCTTCTTAAATAGCAATCATCACCATCATCACTGCTAAACCGTTGACAATTGGACCCCAGAATTTATTTGTCACGTACTTCATTTCTGGCATTATTACCTTTCCATTCTTCTCTAGCCTATTTTCATCAAAAACAGGACATGTTGGATAAAAAATATAAAGCAATGAGAGGTATTAATTACTAACAGTGAACCAAATGACTGATTCACATTGTTTTGAATTAATCATGGATTATCTTGTAGCTCTCAGATTTTGATGTGATTGTTTATTTGTAGAACATTGTAAGGTTGGTGTAAAAGGCTGGATGCGGCCAGTTTAAATGTAAGACAGGTAGAATATTTGGGCTGGATAAGGCCAGTTTAAATGCGAAAGGGTTAATTACTGACATCTGTAATTTTCCAGATTTGGATTTAAATATAGCTGAAATAAATTTTAATCTGTATTATAAAGGTTCATTATCATTTAACATCCACTTTCCATGCTAGCATGGGTTGGAATGTATTGAAAGGATCTAGCAAACCGCAGGACTGCGCTGAGCACCAGTGTTAACTTTGGCATGGTTTCTATGGTTGATGCCCTTCCAAACACCAACAATTTGCAATTCTTTTTGTTTTTATGCTACTGGCACAAATGAAGCTGCTAATTAGAGAGAGAGAGAGAGAGAGAGAGAGAGAGAGAGAAAGAGAAAGAGAGAGAGCAAAAAAAAAGGAAAAAAGTTCTATATGAACAAATTGCTAATTTTGTTGATAATTTTCAAATGTCTTTGGGAAACACTGGGACATCATGCAATCTCAGTTCTTGTAGATGAAACTGGATGTTACTAATATCTACCCTAAAAAATATTTTATTATCACGTTCTTGTTCTCATTATTGTTATCAATAGTACATGCTAAAAATGTGTTGTTGACAGCAAAACATTTTAAGAGTTCTTCCATTTATAATGGTTTCTGCTTGGATTTTACATTTTAAAGATGTAAAAAACGAAAAGAAATTTTGCTTTATAGTAGAAAACCAGATTAAGCATTAATCGCATGTTTCAATGGTTCATTATTAGTAAAGACCATTAAGCAGATCTTTGTAGATTGTCGAAGAGAATTCTTCTTATTCCATTGCATTATAAGTTAATGTAAAAAAAAAAATGGCTCACATAAGAAGATTTGGTTAGTAAGTTTTGCTTAGTAAGAAGAAATGGATCTAATATAAAACCTTTTAATCAGACAAGAGTCCATTTATCTTACATGTTCTTTCTTTTTGTAATCAATAATAGCCATCCATTTTTTTTTTTTACTTTGTGTGTGTGTGTGTGTGTGTGTGTGTGTGTGTGTGTGTGTGTGTGTGTGTGTGTGTGTGTAATATATAGACAGATAGATGCACACATACATATCATCTCATCATTTAACATCCACCCATGCTGTCAAGGGTGGGCTGGTTTAACAAGAGCTGGTGAGCTGGAGGACCATACCAAGCGCTACTGTCTGCTTGAGCATAATTTCTTTGGCTGGATGTCCCTTCTAATGCCAGCTACTTTACGGATTGTACTGGAGGCCTTTTACTTGGCATGGACATTATATATATATATATATATATATATATATATATATATATATATATATATATATATATATATATCAAGACTGTGTGGCGAAGAGAGAAACTGTGCATTAGTCTGTTTGATGATTGGACTAAATCTGCCATCTACTTGAAAACCCACCACCAGGTATTTGGGTGCTATTAGTGAAGTCCCATTTTGCCATGAGCATTTCAGACCATGGGGTCTTTGGTTGGAGAAACAGAAAATAACTAATACATGCACACTGTAAGGTAGGTAAGAGTGTTTTCCAGTGTTAGCCAGGCATAGTGAGACAAAATGAAGTATAATAAGACAGTCACTTGTATATATACAGCAGTGAGATTTATACAATGAAAGTAGAATTGTGGGCCTAAACAAGCAGAGGTAGTAACAGCAGTATTTGAACTCCTGACTGCATGTTCAATGATCCAGTATCCTAAACTGCAGAGCAATTGTACCTCAAATTCATATGGGACAAATAAAATGAAAAAGGAAATAAATCAATAAATAAGATGTCAAAGACATGTGACTATTTGTTGCTCTGCCAGAGGAGGGGAATGAGATAGAGATAAAGACAGCAGACAACAAGTAGCAAATGCCAATAACAAGTCAACTGAGAGAAAGAGAGAGAGGGGGGTGATACAGAGGGAGAGAGGAGGGGTGAGATAGAGAGACAACATTACACAGAAACACACTTGAAAAAGATGCATGTTGACATGTCTGACCTATGCAAAAATGGTAATATTGATACTAAATGATGTTTTGCTGTGTGTTTCACCAAATATTACATTAAGACAACATTGAAATTGAACTGGAAATTATTCAAATAGTCAAAAGAAGAAGATAAAACAAGCAAAAATCACACAAGAAAAATGATAAGCAGTAAATAAAAATCAAAGCAATTTTATCATTACTAATTCTAACAAAACAGCAAAAAAAAAAAACTAAAGAGACAGAGAGTGAGAAAGAGAGATTCAGAGAGAGAGAGAGAGAGAGAGAGATAGCAAGAAACAGCTATTTTCTATTCAAAAGATACCAACTGAACAAACAATCAATATATATAATAGATGCTAAGAGAAGAATGTTTTTGCTAAATTACATTTATTACCATCTCATTTCTGTCAATGAACATGATTAGGGGGAAAAGAGAGGGGAAAAAACAAATGACAGAACATTTCTAAGATTTCCGCAGCAAGGAAAATAGTAAATTGGATTTTATTTTTATATTAAAAAATTACATGTGTGTGTGTATATAAAAGGGTGGTGGGGTGTTGAAGGAGAACTTAGAAATCTATTTCACCCAGACTAAACTTGACCAGCTATTTGGATTTCTGTGACACAGTGCCTGGTTTTATATACATATATCTTTGTCATCATCATAGTTTTAATGTCTACTTTTCTACGCTTGTATGGGTGGATGGAGTTTATTGAGATTGAGGCAGATTTCCTATGGCTGCACGCCCTTCCTGTCACCAAATTTCACCTGTTTCCAAACGTTTTTCACAGAATATTGGAAATATATGACAATGACGCTTATTTATGACTGTCACATGACGCCAAGACAAAGAGACACAAATGCATACACACATATATAAACATACACATACATGGCAGGCATCTTTTTGTTTTTATCTACCAAATCCATTGACAAGGTTTTAGTTGGCCTAGGGCTATAGTACAAGACAATTACACAAGGTAACAAACTGGGGACTGAACATGTGGTTGGGAAACAAAAAAGCACTATGTGTTACACACACATATATGTCTGTGTGTCCATATGTTAATACACCATGTCATCAATATGTACCACTTAAATGAAAGACAATGACATGGTTTTCTTACTCCAGTGAACAAATGCTCAAGGTTCAGCAGATGATTGGGGATAGTTGGAATAAAAAAATTTTAAAAAACCATCTTGCTTGTAAAAGAAGGACCAGTGATGGAAAAAGCATACAGCCCTACCTGTCTCAATAAAATTTCATCTAATCCATGTCAGAATGGACAAATGTAAAGATGACGATTACAATTGTATTTATCTTGGATTTTAGAATAGATACATCATATGACATCAAAGGGTTGATGCCAAGATGGGTATGTGGTCATAAAAATTTCTTTAAAAACACCTTTTTAATGTATGACATACCATTGATATGATGAGGATGATTCAGGTCACTTATCATAACTGAGTGCATTTTACTATGCCAGCACCATAGGCAGTCTGTATCATACACTAAGCCTAGTGATTATCCCCGGTCTTGTATCGGTTCTCATTTCAAGGTGTTGCCCTATTAGTAGGGTAACCAGGAGACGTTGCTTTACAAAGCCCATGTCTCAATCATACATTTTGAGAGGGTTCTCTACAGAAAGATGCTATGTCAGCTTACTTCTGTCTTGCTTTCTTTCTGTCTCTGCTGTGTGGTTAAGAGGCATGCTTTGTAATCACATGGCTTCAGGTTCAGTCCCACTATGTGGTACGTTGGGCAGGTTTTTTTGTTTTTTTTATGATTGGCCCAGGCCAACCTTGTGCATGAATTTGGCAGGCAGAAACTACATGGAAGCCTGTTGTATATTTTTGTGTGTGAGCGTGTTTATGTGGGTGAATGCATGCTTGAGTATTTTCATATTTGTGGCTCCACACCATTTGAAAAGTGTTGTTTATGTTACCATAACTTAGCAGTTCAGCAAAAAGGACCAATATAATAAGTACTAGACTTTAAAATACTGAGAGTAAAAAAAAAAACATAAACTACTGATTTGTTCAACTAAACATTTCAAGGTGGTGCCACAGCATGGCCACAGTCCAACGACTAAAACAAGCAGAGGATGAAAGACATATTCTCAGCTATGGTTGTTTCATTTTTGAAAAATGTGGAGGGATTGGGGAGGGAGACACACAAGCTCATTTAGATTTCAATTTCTGCAAACTGGAATAAGCATTAAATCGGAGTTAATTGACAAACAACTACACGCATTACACTTTTTCACTTTATCATCAATTAAAACAACCAACTGACTGGCTGGTAGGAACGTTAATGGACAAGATAGGTAAGTAAGTGATGACAATCAATATTTGCAGTATTAAGTCGCCTGGAACAAATCAAACATATACATAATGCCATAACAGTCAGTGAAATTTGAACAGAATTTCAATAAGATGCAAAAGAGACCATAGAGAACAATAGATTTGTGTGTGAACTATCCAATAAGTTTGATAAATAAGTTGCCTGAAATATCTAATTGATAGTTAGAGAACAAGGATATTAAATGGAGAGATGATAAATTATCATTAAATAAACCTACAATCTCTGTGTAGTGACTAGAACTGCAAGAAATAGCAGCTATGTTATCTGCACCTTAACATATATGATACTGTGGTCTTGTTAAATTATCTGTGTTGGGGTGGAGCAAGTTGGTTTTGACTGGTTCACCTTGTATTAAAGATATTCCTAATCAAGGTTGACTCAATCAGTGCTAAACAATAAACATACATGTAACCGCCTGACTGGCCTTCGTAGGATTTTCGAGCGAGATCGTTGCCAGTGCCCCTGGACTGGCTCTTGTGCGAGTGGCACATAAAATACACCATTTTGAGCATGGCCGTTGCCAGTACCGCCTGACTGGCCTTCGTGCCAGTGGCATGTAAAAGCACCCACTACACTCTCTGAGTGGTTGGCGTTAGGAAGGGCATCCAGCTGTAGAAACTCTGCCAAATCAGATGGGAGCCTGGTGTAGCCATCTGGTTCACCAGTCCTCAGTCAAATCGTCCAACCCATGCTAGCATGGAAAGCAGACGTTAAATGATGATGATGTAAATCGCAGTCCAATGAAAGATCCTTTATATGATTACTTGAGCTGCTAAAAATAAACTGCAAAAATCCATCCCGTTATTTCAAAGAAAAAAAAAAAACAGTGGGGAACACATTGGCGGATAATGTCTACAGCATTTAAAAAGAAATAATTGTAGATGGAATACCTTTAATCATAAGTGACAGTTCAAATTTAAGAGAAGTAGATGATTTTAAACAAAAATACTAAAATATTTGTTGCTGTTTTGTTGTTTAGCTCCAGCTGTGCCCATTTTTTGTGTTAGGGTAGATGTAGACCACTACCTGGGTCTTTAATCTGCTAGAAATAGAAGCCAAATTTTCCTTCAAATTACACCCTACTGTCTATGTAAGGAAAACTGCTATGAGATTCATTGATATGCCATATAAACAGCAGCCAAATATTCCTCAAATCACATCCTTATATCTTTATTGATTTGTATAGACAAAAGGAATTGCGATTTGAGGATAAATTTCAGTATTTGTAGTTGGTTAGGCAACCACAGAGAGAGAGAGAGAGAGAGAGAGAGAGAGAGAGAGAGAGAGAGAGAGAGAGAAAGAGAGAGAGAGAAAGAGAGAGAGAGAAAGAGAGAGAGAGAAAGAGAGAGAGAGAAAGAGAGAGAGAGAGCGAGATGCTCTTATTGGACTTCCAAGTATTATTCTTAACATGCAGAAAGGGAGTTGAACAAACCAAAAGCAAATAAAACAAAAAGATAAAAACAAACGAAAACAAACACAAATTTCATCAAAGAGTTCCTTGAACATACAAAGCCACTGAAGTATTTACTCTGATTCTCTAATAACACTATGAATATTGTATTGCCTGCCAATTAACAATAGAAGCTGTGTTATATCCAAAGTTATTAAACAAATGTGGCACATTAATATTCAATAGTTTACTGAAAGCCATATTAAACAGCAATACTCTGTTAATTAGTAAGTGTTTATGTCTTCAAATATTATTAACCTTTATGTACAACGCCATAAACACACGCTGACAGTTACTGCATTATGGCTGATGCATCATAAAAGCATATTATCCACAAAATGCTGCTGCACTCTAGCTGACAAACTAGACTTGTAATAATATTCCAACCATCTAACCATTTTATTACCATACATACAGTCTTGTTATTAGCCATGAAAAATTCTGAGAGTCAACTGCGTGTGTGTATGTATGTGTGTTTGTGTAGAAACTTCTTCCGTTATATGGGAAATTTTAAATAATATCAGTACAAACAGGCACATTTTCTCTCTCCCTATCTCTCTCTCTCTCTCTCTCACACACACACACACACACACACAGGTTTTTGCACTCACATATACATATGCTCTCACACACCAGATGACTTCACATATACATATGCAATACACAAATCCAGAATATACTTTGTAAATAATTCAAGATCGAAAAGCATTTTTCTTATATGTATGTCTGTTTTATTGAATTAGAGAGAGAGAGAGAGAACAAAATGCACAACTGCTCCAAGAGTTCCTTAGTTTAATATAGGTGGAAAATGCTGGAGCATAGAAGCTGTATAGTGATTAGAAAATGCAGCAAAAATGCCAATGAGTAGCACATAAAAACCAGGTGTTTCCAAAGTATTTTTAGTATCACAAAAAAAAAAGAACAAAACTATTGTTGCTGTAGTAGTAGTAGTAGTAGTAGTAGTAGTAGTTATAATGTAATAAAGTTAGTTACAAAATTAAATTTACTTTACAACTATAATTTTACCAGACTCATTTGCTACAATAAACAAATAACATTTGAAAAAGGTTTTTTTTTTTTTTAACGTTGTAACAATGAAAGCTTATATCTTTCTTGTCAACTTCAATAAAAGGCAACACCAAAATTAATCTATTTTACTTGTTAAACAAAACTTTTTTTTTTTTGAAAAGAAAAGCTTAAAGACTATGTTGTCATGCAATACAATTTTGGATAAAATAAAAAAAGGTGGTAGTTACAAGGAGGTAGGGGTGGGGGAATAAATAAACGGAATAGGGTAAAAGAAAAAAAATTTTCTAGCAGCTGTCTTATGAATAGACGTAGTAGAAACATTGTTAAGTGTTAAAGACAGAACCAGTTAACGTTTATTGAGAATGTAATTTGCTAACAATAATTAAAATCTAATAATAAAATTAATTAATCTTAGTTAAAACAAATGTGAAGGTCACTTAGAAAAGTTAATGCGAATTAGGAAGGAAAATCTATTTAGTTAATGAACTTATATACATAGATAAATTAGGAGATACTTTCCTCCTCACTATAGTCCCCTAATGCATTAATATTAACATTATCAGTGGGTTTAAATCCCACATGCCTTGACTTTGCTCTTCATTCCTCCAAGGTTGATCAAATAAATATTTGCCAAATGGTGAATTTCTTTATCAGGAGTTTCCTTCCCAAAACGTGTAATCTGCTGAATTGAGAAACTAGAATGGTGAATAGTGTACCACAGACAATGATCAGGAGCAAGTGTACACTGTAACGTCTACAAGACTTCCAGGATGATGAGCAAGGATTCCAGAATGCTGTTTATTACTCATTTCTCCCAACAGCTTATCGCAATTTCGCAATACTAGGTCAAACAAAGACCAAACTTCAGTGCCTGGCATCTAAAATGTGATCAAACACACACAGTTCTTTACTTGCTGAGCCAATGTAGCCAGCAATATATCACCCCTTGCATTCTGCAGAAGATTAATGGTTAGCAAAAGTAATGATATTCTAGTGGAGACTCTAGATATCAACAAAGATCTACACAACAGTCTATTCCAAAGAATTTAAAGCTTGGTTAACTATGGGAAACTTCTAGAAACCTCTATATAACAGTAATACTAAGTGGAGGGTTGCTTTGGTTTTCCAGGATAAACTCTCCAGGTTCACACAAGTTCACAGCCAAACATGTTCAGTACTTTTTATACATAGTTATGCTGAGCAGGACAAATTCAGTTATCTACTGAGTCCATTGTACAAATCAACTTGCCAACCTTCTTTGACCAGGATCGAAAAGATTGAGGACAGACACTTTCTTCTTTGGCTAAATTCACAACTTCAAGTTCCATACGAAGACGAAGTGAAAAAAAGAGAAAAAAGTAATGCCTGCTACTAAATTTACTAAAAGATAAGCAAGAGTGGTGGGCATGACTCAAACTAGGGTTTCTCCTAGTATGCTGCTGTAGCCTAGTAAACACAGCTGGGAAAATGCACTTGCTCTGGCAGAGTAATCAGGATTTAACGAGGTTCCCTGACTACCTTCAGATTGTTGTCATCTAATTGTGACATTTTGCTTTATTATTCTGCTATTTTCATGCTCACTTTCTCAGGCTTGGTTCTATATAAATTCAAATCATATTTGTAATTTATCAATGTATAATAACCCTCACCAACTACTGTTATAGCTAATAACAAACATCATCATCATCACTATCGTTGTTGGTTGTTGTTATTGTTATTATTATTATTAAGGCAATGAACTGGCAGAATCACTAGGGTGTTGGAAAAAGTGTCTTTTAGTAGTATTTGTTCTGGCTTTTAAGTTCTGAGTTCAAATCTTACCTCAGTCAACTTTGCCTTTCATACTTTCAGGGTCAATTAAAAAAAGGGGGTTGGAGATATTGACTAACAACCCTAACTGCAAAAATGCTGACCTTGTGCCTAAATCAGAAACATTGTTGTTGTTATTATTATTATTATTATTATTATTATTATTATTGTCGCCATTGTTAGCACTACTGTATCACTGAAAAGTGGTTCTTTGGATTCACTGGCACCACATTCTTGGCAATAATGTGTGTTGATTTCCTTCCAAACATTCCATTAACCTCAATCACGCTTTTCTATTTGTTTGTTGTTGTTTGTTTGTTTGTGTATGTGTGTACATATATTAAATTATTTGCTGAGTACCAGGTCAACCAATGATTGGGCTGAGCCTATGATCAAAGGCATTCTAACAGAGAACATTCTATGTTTTTAGGGATATACACTATATTACCCATTTTTTTAATTAAGACAGTAGGGTGATATGAGAGAGCCTTGGCAGTTATTCCAATCTGACCAAAAAAACTGTATACAAAGTTTGTAACAGACATTGTATGCACTTCTCAACACTAACATGTACTAGAGGGACTTACTCTTTACTCTTTTACTTGTTTCAGTCTCTTGACTGCGGCCATGCTGGAGCACCGCCTTTAGTCGAGCAAATCGACGCCAGGACTTATTCTATCGGTCTCTTTTGCCGAACCGTTAAGTTACGGGGACGTAAACACACCAACATCGGTTGTCAAGCGATGTTGGGGGGACAAACACAGACACACAAACATATACACACGACATATATATATATATATATATATATATATATATATATATATATATATATATATACATATATACGACGGGCTTCTTTCAGTTTCCATCTACCAAATCCACTTACAAGGCTTTGGTCGGCCTGAGGCTATAGTAGAAGACACTTGCCCAAGGTGCCACGCAGTGGGACTGAACCCAGAACCATGTGGTTGGTAAGCAAGCTACTTACCACACAGCCACTCCTACGCCTACTTGCGGAATTCCATTTTATAAACTTATTTTCTGTTTTCAAGCTTAGATTTTCAGATCTTTATAATAATGTCTCTTTATGCTAAATATTTTGAATGAGTCTTCAATTTCATTCTACAGTTAAGTTTGTATAGAGGAGAGGTCCCCCACACCAGTGCTTCAGCATTTATCAAACTAGTTACAAATCAAGGGGTTGTGAATTTATAATACCGGTGATGGTAGTATTTCCCTGGAAAGTTCTCTAACAAATTCTCACAGATGCCAAGGATCCTTTAAAACTAAACAATCATCCCTAATTACCTGCTGGGAGTAAGAAGAAACATGCAGAAATGGAATGATAGGTAAACATATTTGTTGATGAACTGATTGTTTTATATATCATATAATATTTCTGACTACATGTAAGTTTGTGTTGCTTCTTCTTTCAACCCTTTTCATACCAATCCGCCTGCAAGCACACTTGGTTCTAAGATAAAACGTGTTTGTGTTTTAAAGTGATCTAAATTAAAAACCTTTCATCAATATTTCCTCTTAATTATTGTTTCAAACACCAGATTAATAACAGCAAAGCTATTTTATAAACTTTCTCCATTATTTTCAAAATTAATTGAAACAAATGCAGTGTATTTCAATAGAAAATACAAACAAAAGGGTTAAGAGAGTAGGGTATGAGTGAAGAGCAATTTAGCAGCCATATAAACGATCCTGTTTTCACAAGTGATTTTAAAAGGCATACTTGCTACTAAATGCTATGAAAAAAATTAAATTAATTTTTTTTAAAAAAGTGTTGTAAGTAACAGCTTATGAGTTGTATCATATCAACTCAAGCAGACATAATTAATCAGGCTTTTTTATTATTTGCTTGCTTGGTGGGGTTTTTTTTTTTCCTCTTTTATTTATACACCATTAAGATTAATCAATATAAATTTGATAAAGGGATTAATTAAAAACAAATATGAACAAGTGTATTCTTGGAGATTTCAAAAGAAATACATTGATTTTAGTTATAAACAGATTAAAAGATAAACACCAGTTTACAAGTAACCTATTTCTTGAGCTTGTTTACACCCAAATCAATCCTGATCAAGCAGACTATGATCAAAGATGTTTCAGTTGTAACCATTCCATTTTATTTCCCCCCCAAACACAGCAGTCAGTATCCTTCCTTTTAATATAGTAGGATGTGATGAGGGAGACTTAGCTGCCATTTCTAGCAAGTAGTCAGATATAAGCTCCCTGTAGCTTGTTCATAGCAGTCGATGTTTTAGCACTGGTCAGCTCTGATCTATCAGATTTATGACCAAAAGTGCTTCATCTATGAACTTCTTTCCCCCCACCCCTTTTTTTGCTTCTAAGCACAGGTGTGGTGGTAAGGTGTTTGCTTTCCAATCACATGGTTCCAGATTCAGTTGTACCTGTGTAACACCTTTGGCAAGTGACGTCAACTATAGCCTTGGGTCAACCACAGCCTTGAGTAGATGAGTGTGCATCATGTTTGACCCCCTCCAGCACTGGAGGTGCTGGTTTCAGTTTTTATAACTTAGGAGTTTGACACAAAAGACTGATAAAATAAATATGTACTATGGTTGATTTATTTAATCAAAACTCTTCAAGGTGATGCTCCAGCATGGCCACAATCCAATGACTAGAACAAGTAAAAGATATATTTACAACTACATTACCAAATACCTCCATTTTTTTAAGCTGGTAGGATATGATTTGAAGGAATTTTGGCTGTTATTTCTAGTAAGCTGAACGTCTCTTATTTGCTCAACTGCAATTTGCTTTCAAGCATTGATTGGAAGAAGGTTTAATATCCATAGCTAATGCCCTCGTGGAAAGACATCTATGTCAGTCAGCTAATATATTCTAGATATCAGATGGTAGTGGTGGATGTAAAATGTTAAATTAATCCCTCATTTGCCCTAACGAAGATGGAAAAGAGAAAAAGAAAGATAAAGCCAGGGAGAAAAAAATAAATAAATAAACATTGAAAGAAGATCATGTAAAAATAAAAAAAATTTTTTTTAAATCAACTAATCTTCTTCAAATCCAAGATTCATGGATAACCTGCGAGTCTTATTTCTAAGGATTGCAATAAAAAATAAATAAAATTTTTTCGTAAAAGAGAAAAAATTTGAAAGTTACTTTTAAATGACCTGGAAAGATATTTTCAAAATGGTAAAAAGTCAAATCTAAAGAAGACATATGAAAATGTCCTGATTTTATGAATTTCTAAAATAAATAATTAAAATAAAAACAAAAAACAGAAGTAAGGTTGGAGCATAAGCCGCTTCTAGAAATGGGATATCATTTAATGAAGCATCACCAATGACACTGTTGCTAAGAGAATTATTTTGGTTTGCTCATATAAATTCACTTCTTCATAGTGACTAACAACTACCACAACAAACTCTTCCCTGATTAGATGCAGCCAATGATTCCATTGCATTAAATTAAACCATATTTTAACAAACTTCAAACGAAACAAATGCTTCATTAATTTCCAAGCTGTATTCTCATGAAAATGAAATTATTCTATCAAGAAACATAAAGACAAAGAAAGCAAATATAGCATTACTTATAAGACAAGGTCAGTTTCTTTTCTCTCTTTTTCTCATTTTTATTTTCCTCTTTTAGAGATTTTAATTTCCTCCTACACATTATTATTAATTACAGCATTGGATTACTTAACTAAAAAATCTTAATCTGCCAAATGAAAGTTTTAAAAAAAATGGCCTGCAAACATACTAATGAAAAATACTGTAACCAAATACTAATTATTAAAGGAATTTAAGCTCAGATTAGTTTTCTTGTTTTCTATTTTTTAATTCATTTTAAGATTTTCTAGTTGTTGCTCAATATAAATTAGGTCTTATCTACTTATCTACTCATCGAAAAAAGATCTACTTGAAACATAATATTAAGAAAAACATCACAGTATGGTGTCACAGAGCAAATGGTGGTATGTTTTAAGTGAACTGTGACTGAAAGTGAGCTTTTGATTTGCAGTAAATCT
The DNA here is from genome assembly GCF_046866305.1 of Octopus bimaculoides. Classification (NCBI taxonomy): domain Eukaryota; kingdom Metazoa; phylum Mollusca; class Cephalopoda; order Octopoda; family Octopodidae; genus Octopus; species Octopus bimaculoides. Next base: position 165,261,988 of record NC_142928.1, read on the forward strand.
ATTCTCTTTTTTTTTCTTCTTTTTTTTTTTTTGATTACTAAAGTGTGCAGTCTACAATTCTGTAAATATGGAAGATTTAAATGTAAAGAAGAGGGTATAAAGTGTATGCCATTTTCATCGTTATTTAATGTCTACCTTCCATGTGGGCATAAGTTGGGCCATTTAACAGATCTGACAAGTTAAGAGATCTACTGAGCCCCAGTGTCTGCTTTGACATGGTTTCTATAACTGGATGTCCTTCCTAACACCAACCACTTTATAGAGTACAGTTTTGTTTTTTTCTGAGGGGGAATATCAGCACTAATGAGGTTGTCATGTAACTTGGAAGTCTCTTTAAATGAGTGGGGGTATAATAGAGAGGGAGACTGATTTACGCTAAGTGTTGAGATGTTAATGCATGATTGAGGGATAGGAACAAGTCTGTTGCTGGAGAGGACACACGTGGCTAGCTACCCTGCATTATACAAGGATGGGTGAGAGAAACTGAGGTGGAGCTGAAAAGAGCTGATGCAGATGATGTGGTGTCAGAACACACTCTCAAGGTACAAAGTGAATAGAAGTGAAAGAGAGAGAATGAGGACATCATAAAATCAGGAAGGGTTGGTAAAAGCGTGAAAAGAGTGAGAGCAGGTTAGAGATAGGGGTAAATGCAGTTAATGGAGCAAGAATAAAAGGGTGGGTAGGTGAGAAAAATTGAGAGATGGCTGTCCTTAGAAGTGACTCAGGAGAGGATGTTATGAGCAGCAGTAGAGAAAGGGTGAAAGTCAGTAGAATAAAATAACTAATAGGATAGGGGGGAAATGAGAAATGGGTAGGTGGCAGGTGGAGAAGGTAGGTAAAGGTTGCAACAGAGTGGAATGCAAGGAGAGTGAGCAGCATAAAGTGCTTGGATTGGAAAATGTCAAAAGGTGCACACTACATCTCATTTCTCTTATGCTATTTTTCACTCAACATTTTGTACTCAGTTATTTATGAAGACACACAATGCACACTCAGTTGAGGATGTTTCTTTCATTTCTCTCCAGTCGTTGCAAGTCTCCTGCATTCAGGTCCCATGTCTTATTACCTTATAGCATTGCAGTCTGTACACAAACATCATTCAGTTGTCTACTCTCCTTTTGCAACTCACAGCGGTGACATCTCTCTGAACTTTCCCTAGCATGTTTTTATTTTACCCTGGTTACTATACTTTCAGAACATTCTCCGCCAGTGCTAATTAGGTTACCTAGTTAACAGAAGCTATCTTACCACCTCTAGGAATCCTTCAGGGCATTTTCAAAATATCTATTTCCTGTATTTATTGCTCCTACATTCCACACACACACAAAGCCTACTTTCTCTGGAAACTTTCCTGTGAGTCTACACCTATGAAATTTATTCCTTTTTTATATACCAAGCAAGGGCATTTTCCTGAAAGGGCCAACAATGAAAAATATTATAGCTGTGACCATATTATCCAATGCAAAGTGGCCCTTTCTTTTGGAACACACTATGGCGTGCTGTAAGAGGTGTAGCTACTGTTTCTAGTAAGTTGAATGGCCACAAGCACAATTTAAATTCAGTAAGTTTTGATTTTATTTAAACAATCAAGAGAAACAGAAGAAACAAGAGAATATACGAATAAAGGAATTAAAAAAAAACTGAGGACCACTTGGGTGGCATACTGACCAAGATTTGTAGATGCCTCTAGCAAGTAAAACTAAATATTTTGATAAAAAGTTCATCACAAAAAAGATTAACATATATATATATATATATATATATGTATATATACACACACACACATACACACACAAGATTTTAAAACTAAGTAGCATGGAATGTAAAAATTTAGAAATTACAATCATTACAAACAGATTCTACTTGTTCCCTATTCTACATGTCAGAGAGAAAAAGTAAGGATATATTTCAAACTTATTTCAGTAAATAAACTTCACGAAACATAGAAGTTATTTTAAAATGCTGAATCTATTTACACTCGTTTGCTGCTGTCTAGTTGCAGGTCAGCTCCCAACTGAACAGATTAATAAATGGAAGTAATAAAATATAAAAAAAAGACTCGCTAGTGTTTTGAAAACACCAACATTTATTTATGAAAAAAAAAAAAAAAGAAAAAGTTTAAAATCATGAATGGGTGCAGGCATGGTTGTGTAGTTAAGAAAGCTCACTTTGCAGCACTAGTTTTTGAGTTCAATCCCAATGCACATCACCTGTATCTTCAAATATAGCCTCAGATCAACCAATGTCTTGAGAATGAATTTAGAAAATGGATACTGTGGAGAATCTTGTCGTGCATGTATGCATTTGTGTGAGCATGTGCCTTTATTCCCCCACCACTTCACAACTGGTGTCGGTTTGTTTACACCCTCATATCTTAGTAGTTCAGCGAAAGGAGCCACTAGAATAAGAAAGAAATTTTAAAATAAGTACTGGGATTGACTTGTCCAACTAAACTCTTCGAGGTGGTGCCCTAGCATGGCCACAGTCTAATTAACTCTTCAAATCTGTACCCTTGCATGGCCCCAGTCCAGTGACTAAAACGAGCAAAAGATAAGATAATTATTATAACAAGCCAATAATGGAGCCCCAACAGAGAGGTTGCTGGAACTGGTAGAGTTAGTATCAACTGTGCTTTAGATCATACTTCACCATCTTAAGAAAAATAGGACATTTTAGAATGTATTCCAATATATATATATATATATATATATATATATATATATATATATATATATATATACATACACCCATTCATATATAATATTATATTATAATATATATATATATATATATATATATATATATATATATATATATATATATATATATTATATTATATTATTTAATTGAATGCAATGCAGCCATTCCCAAGTGTGTGTGTGTATGTGTGTGTATAATTGAAATTTACAGAAAAACAAAAGACAAAGACAGGTGTATAAACTACAAGTAGCTGGTGGTCATGACCGGAATTTCTTTGATCAAAGGTAACCTGGGGCTAAACAACAGAGAACAAATCATCATCATCATTCTAACATCCACATTTTGATGCTTGCATGGCTCAGATGGAGTTTATTGAGGCAGATATTTTCTATGGCCAAATTCCCTTCTTGTCACCAAGCATGAAAGTATTTTTTCATGACCAGACATATTTTCACAGAATATTGCAAATGAATGACATTCATTTATAACAATCACACAATGACAAAACAAGGAGGCACAAAAATACACACTCCCCCACACATATACATGACAAGCTTCTTTCAGTTTCCATCTACCAAGTCTACTCACAAGACATATGCCCAAGAAGCTTCACAGTGGAACTGAACCTCAAACCATCTGTTTAGGTAGCAAACTTCTTAGCCACACAACCATTTATGTTACTGATGCTAAAGTGATCAATGTAATATAATAGAAGCAGAATCACTTAAGATATGTCTTAACTTAGAATCCAATTATATAGAGAGAAACTTAAGCAATCTCCTTTTCTCACATATCATTCCAAGACTACTCTCTTAAATTTTTTTTAGTTGTCAATTTGAATAAAAGTGACTGCAATACAAATATTATAAGGCAAATGAGCTGGCAATCAATCATTAAGGCAGTAGATAGAACACCTTGTGGTATTTATTCTGGATTTCTGTGCTCTTAAGATCAAATCTCAGACTCTGTCTTTCATCTTTCCATGTTTGATCGATAAATAAAGTAATAGACTAGGTTGGTGGAATGGCAGTGTTGTTAGAATGTCAAAACAAAACACGTTGCAGTATCACTTCTTGCTGTTCGTATTTTAACTGTAAAGCCTGCTCTAAAGCTGGTGTTGAAGTGTAGCAATCTCTGCCTCCCTATAGGACAAATATTACTAGCATGAAGACAAGGACTTGCATGCATAGGAAACTGCTGGTCTTCCATAAACAAAAAAGGAAAGAAAGAAAGAAAGGAACCTTGCACCACGGAGAGGAATTTTCTAAATGTAGACCCAGGTCAGACAGAGGCCCCAGATAAATATAAATAATGAACACATAGTTGACTAAATGATTTGTGGAACAGTAGCCATCACAGCTGATACAACTGTTATTACTGTAAGGCCAACCTATTTTTTTCTACAAAAGCTAATCAAAGTTATTGTATGTAATGTCAAACTGGCAGCAATAACATTACAAACCAAAACAATCACTGCACTTTTGGAGCTTGACACCATTAATTTAAATTTCACAGATGACTAATAAATTCTTTCACATGAAACTCATTCTGTCTCTGTCTCTCACACACAAAAGATTCAGATTCAGTGAAGGATACAAATAAGATTTTTTAAATTATGTACAAGCCCCCAAAATATTTGAGTGTTAAAAAAACAAATCTATGTATTTATATTCAATTTGTCCTTTTAATAAACATTTCATCTAATTTTTTTTTTCTCCTAAAAAAAGAAAACAGAGGTTGATTTTTATTTCTTTCATTTCCTAATAAAATGACATAAAGAGATAAAAATTAAGCAAGAATATTTTTAGACAAAACTCCTTCAAATAAAATATTAGTTTCTCTACTTAATGTATTATTTAAAACAGAAGGTAACAAAACTTAGAAATAACACCACTAATGATGACGACGACGATGATGATGATGATGATGATGGCGGTGATGATAGCAATACTAAATAAATTGTAAGCAACCGCAGTTTAGCTCTAGTTGTGAATTCATGCCATTTTGGATGACAAAAACAGTTTTGTAAGTAGCAGTGCAGTAAAGGACTTGACATTTGAAATATGCATAAGAATGCCTCCACTGATTTGTCTGTCAGATGAGATCGATCAAACACAACACAGAATACTCTTAAGTAATTTGTGAACACGCCAAGTGCTTCCGAGCTAATAAAGCTTAGCAAGGCAGCCTACTGCTGTCAAGAGAACATTGATAATGCCAGATCCAGCTAAAGCATAAACAAAAAAAGAAAGAAAAAAAAAAAGCAGCTATAAAAATATAACTAACTCACCATCTTTTAGTTTCCTATTAAGAAAGAATGAAGAGGAATGGTTGGGGTATTTAAAACTTTAGATTATAAAGTTAGCTATTTAGCAAAATGAAATGAAATATTTAATCCCATCTTTAGTTTTTTTTTTTCACCATTCAACACACACACACACATACAGACGTATGTATGTATGTTAAAAAAAAAAAAAAACATTCAAACTTGTGTTTTTTTTTTACTAAAATTCCATAATGAAATTATAGACTACTTTACTAAACTATAATGATTAGTCCAATTGACTTGAAACAATCCACTTGATCATAGATCTTTGCAGATCATCAGAGATCCAATGTGACACTTATATCAATGGATTAGAGTTGTTTTCTTGGAATTAAGGAAAAAATTGTTAACTTACATTGGGAATCCTGTCAGATCTGATCGACTCACTTGCATTATATTACATAAGACAAGATTTATTGTTAAAACTATTTCAACACATTTATATCAAATGTTTTGTGTGTATGTGTGAGTGAGTGCGTGTGTGCGTGCATGTTTATTCAACAGGAGGGACTATGGTTGTCAATCTGTTTGTATGTATTAGCAAACATCAGATTTCAATAAAGTTCACAGAACAGTAAGTTTGGATGCTGTTATGAAGAAGAAAATTCAAACACCCTAGTCAGGGCATGCCTCAGAGAAGAAATGAGTAGGAAACGTATTGAAAAATATAAACAAATCTAAGAGTGTACATAAGGTTGAAATGCACAAAATTTTCTTTTAAAGTCGTGTACTGCAAAAACATGACTGTCTAATTTACCCGAAAATTTCTTATAATCATTTTTGCTCCAATATCCATATATATATATATATATATATATATATATATATATATATATATATATATATTTTGAGTCTCATTTGTTGTAGATGTTAAGCTGAGATGATCAAAGACATTCCAGTGTAGGCTATCTTGTCCTTTTAGGGAGATCTATGACAACATTATGTGTTGTAGATTTTTTTGATTTTTCAAGGCAGTGGGTTAAATTTCAAGAATTGGCTGCTATTTCTAGCATGTTGAGTGACTTACTTAGAGGCCCCTTCATTGCCTAACCCAAGTCTCAAAGAGCTAATGGCGAAGGTAGACAAACTTATGCAAATTATATTAACAAGCAAGCAAGACCATGAACTATAATTTGTGTGTGTGTGTGCATGAACACGTATGTATGTAAAAGATAGTAATATGGTTTCAAATTTTGGAACTAGTTCAGCAATTTCATAATTTATAAGGAGAAAAGGCAAAGTCAACTTCAGCAGAATTTGAACTCAGAATGTAAAGGCAGCTGAAATGCTGCTATGCATTTTGCCTGGCATCAAGTGGGAGAGAGTGGCTGGGGCGGGGAATAGCCACCTTGATAATTAAAGTAATATAGACAGAGTGAATGCTGCAAAACTTCATTCAACATGAAGCTTTATTATTTTTGATGAACAAAGATTTTTAAAGAATATAAATGAAATGAGGTGAGTAAATGAGACACTTTTTCATTCAACCCAGTTAGTTAAAAGTTATTAAACTGTACATTTATCAAAATTGTGGGTACACATATATCATTTTAATGATTATATATACATATATATATTTATAATTAGCAGTTTCGTGATATCAACTTGTTGAATAATAACTTAAACATTGAAGTTTTAATTATTTAAAATAATTAATGGCTACAGTTTAAACGCAGTAATCACAAAAACTTAATGATGATACCTTATATATGAACTTTTACTAAAGCTTAATGACTTTTCATTATGGGTTTAATTTCAATTGATTAAAAATGAGTTTTGGCTAACTATATATTAAGCAAGGTAGCCTTACTTAAGAAAAACACCCTCTACTTGAACAATATAATATATTTAATACATATTGTTCAAACAGAGGACATTAATGGGAAATTTTCAAACCCCTTACATGCTATTGTTTAATATTATGTGAGCCCTAGATTAGGAACAGTCACCAGTGTCTTAACTTGGGTATACTGCAATGAACTTAATAAATACAAAAGGGTTAGAATAGACGGGTAGCATTATATTGGAGTGTAAAAAAAAAAAAAAAATGAAATAGAATATTTTTAGGAATGAAATGTGAGGATTGCATTATATTCAAGAAAGCATTTGTATTTGTTTCAATACAGTATATTTATAGTTGTCACAGCTGTGATCATCACATCAAGCTTTTGCATTTTTTAGAAGTCAAGGTGAATCTAAGATTCGTCTTTTTATTTTTTTTACTTCTTTCAGTCACTGGACTAAAGCCATACTGGGACACTGCCTCGACATCCTGTACTTCCTTCACATGAGAGAGGAGAGTGTGATTTGAGGAGGAATTTGACTACCATTTCTAGCAAGTCAAGTAACTATACAGAGGACTGAAAGGCCTTCTGAATCTGGTCATAGGCGAAGGAGACACCAGATTGAAATGTCATGGAGAAAAAGAGCAAAGATGATCATAAGCAGTTATATCACTGGGAAAGATGGCATGCGATCACTTGACCTGCTAGAAATAGTAGTCAAACATCCATGATACAACACCATACTATTTCAAATAAAAAGCAAAAAGTGTGGTGGTGGTGGTGGTGGTGTGGATAACACAGTGGGGGTAACTAGTCTTAGTTACACTATTTCTGAAAAAGGATAATGTAGTCAAATTTATAATGTCTTTACCATAGACCTGCTCAGTCAAGTTAATTAGGACAGGGGAGGGACAAAGCAACAACAATTCCCTTATACCACCCACATTCTTGGCAATGTTGTTAATTTACCTTCTAGTCAACACTTAACTGCATGCAGTTATTACACCTTAAGGTATGTAAAGTGTACTGGCAGGCCCCACTCTCAGCCACTAAACTCTAGCTAAGTGACACCAGCTAGAGTAACAATATAAGCAGGTTAACAGCAGCTTATGAGAAGCATAGATTTTTTTTCTTCTCTTCTCACCCCAACAACAATCCTAGAGAAGCCCACCCCCTGTTGCGAAAGAAAATAAAAAAACAACAAAAAAGTTATGGACATTGACCCTCCTTCTTTCAATAAGCCAAAGAAAATATTTGGAGAGGTGCTGATACCTTCTCAACTAAACCAGAGGGTATACAACAACAGCAGTTGAAGACTGAATAGAAAATGGCGATCATATTAATTTCAAATTCTGACACAAGACCAGCAATTTTGTGCGAGTGGGCAAGTCAATTACATCGACACCAGTGCTCTGACAATGATCATATGATGATGATCTGGTGTAAGTTTTCATTGCTAACATCATCAGTGTCAACATTTACATGTACACTTTTTATGCTTGCATGGGTCAGATGGAATATATTGTTACCAGCACTGACCAGTTTCAAATAAGGTAATACTTCTCCATCACCAGACATGGTCTCGCAGAATATTTGAAATGGATGACACAGTTTGTATGACAGTGACAATCATTTTACAACTATCACATGAGAGCAAGACGAGAAGACACACACATATACAAACATATATGCACACACACACACACACACACAATGGGCTTCTTTCAGTTTCCATCTACCAAATCCATTCACAAAACATTAGTTGACCCAGGGCCATAGTAGAAAACAAGTGCCCAAGGTGTCACATAGTGGGACTGAACCAGAAACCATGTGGTTGGGAGATAAGCTTTCCAACCACACAGTCATACGTGCTACGGGATGTGTGGGGGGGGGGCATAGAGAGGGGGGGGGGGCATAGAGAGGGGGGGGGGGGCATAGAGAGGGGGGGGGGGGATAATCCTGATCAAATAATCAAGATGACACTACACACACACACACACACACACACCAACCAACAAAAATAAATGAAAACATAAATAGGCCAAATTCTATTATGCAAAGATAAATCAGTGAACGAAGCTTAATTATATACTATTATTATTATCATTTCTATTAAAAACACATACACGTGCACACACACACACACAAACAAACACATGTATTTCTTAATATGAATAGCAGGCTCTGAATCAGCAAGCTAGCAACAAAGCACTTCAGATTTTCATATCATTTTGGATTTAGTTATGTAAATTTTGAACTTCTTGCTCTCTCACGGAAAATATTTGGAGATTGTTTTCACTGATGTAAATAATTTATGCAAGTTTGTATAGAACACTGGTATAGATTATGTATGTATGTAACAAGCAAAATATAAATAAATAACTTTAGGGGAATGTCTGGATGTGTCAGAAAGACACAGACAGTATATACGTGTGTGTGTGTGTGTGTGTGTGTGTGTGTGTGTGTGTGTGCAGAGGGTAAATAAATCAAAAAGAGAAAGAGAAATCAATTTAAAAAATAATAATGACAAACATGAACTTGGCTCTTGTAACCTAACTTCACTGTCATCACCAAGCTTAACAACAAATACTACTAAGACAAAAGTATAAGACAAAAATATCTACTAACATTATATAAACATATTTCTGTTTGTTAGTTTGCCTCCCACCTGTCTGTGTGTGTGTGTTTGTATACCCACACACACACACATATATATATGTAACATTTTTTGGCATCAACAATATATATGATACATTAAAATGCATACATATATATATATACTGTGTTTAAATATACTATTATTTGGCATTTTTTAAATACTTTATTTCATTTATTTTTGATATTTATGGAACCTGATACCACACACACACACACACACACACACACACACACACACATATACAAAATGTAAAGAATTATGAATATGTGAATATATTTTTATAAATTCTACTTCCCATACCTCTAGGCAAACACTATACTGGAATTTAAGAAAATGACCCCATAAAATAAGTAAAATTGATTCAGGGATTAAAAAAACAAAAAAGGGTTATTTTCCTTTTTACTTACTTACAATAATCTGAATATGTTTGACATATAAAAAAGAAAAAAAACCAACGAATGCCTAAATATGTAGAGCAAGGCTGTTTTTAAGTTTGTTTTGATAATGTTATATTGAAGAGGTTATGCTTAATAAATAATACAGAGGAAATGTAATAAATTGAATGGAACGCATTGGAAAAGTATGTGGAAGGCAAAGAAAGTGTAAACCTCTTATTCAGATCTGCAAAAAGAGTTGTAAGGTTGTTGGTATTGTTTAGACCTTTATCTAAACAATATCTCAGTACATTCTGTAAAGTGATTGAGCATCCAGCTGTAGAAGCCATGCCAAAACAGACAGCAGTGCTTGATGCAGTCTTCCAACTTATCAGTTCTTGTCGAACCGTCCTACCTAATGTCTGTACAGGTGTACAGTGAACTATACATTGGATGTTGAAGTGATCATAGTGCAACATGAAATGAAGTATTTTGCTCAAGAACACAATGTACTACCCAGTCTGGAAATTGAAACCACAAGCTTGTGATTGTGAGCACAACATCATAACCACATGTCCTCACAGGTATTAAAAGGGCTTAATACCAACCTTACAAATGCTTTGTTTCTTTTCTTGTTACTTTGGCAAATTAATTTATGAGATAAGAAAATGGTTGTCGGAAAGCCCTTTCATACAATCATTCAGTCCGATACTGTGGAAGTTGAAGCTGCTAGATAGAAACAGAACCAGCAAGATATAATAAGGCAAGCTCGCAGAATCTTTAGCTTGCCATGCAAAGAGCTAAGTGGCATTTCATCCGTCTTTATGTCCTGAATTCAAATTCTGCTGAGATTGACTTTGCCTTTCATCCTTTCCAGGGTCGTTGAAATAAGTACCAGTTACGCACTAGGCTTGATGTAATCGATTTAACACCTTATCGCGAATTTGCTAGCCTTGTGCCAAAATTTGAAATCATCATCATCATCATCATCATCATTATTATTATTATCATCATTAAGCATTCTAGTGTGTTGTTAATATTATTTAGTATTCTAGAATGTTTTGAAAATATTAAAATCTTGAAAGGGGAAAAAAAACTTCCCAGCTACCTTTTAACTTAGCTAGCTTGTAAACAAATGACACTTGAAAAATTAGAAGTTTTTGTTTTGTCATGCGGTTGCTATTTTTCTATATAAACTGGTTTTAGATTACTAGATCAATTTTAATAGAAAAATTTTATAGTAAAGTCATTCTCTGAATATACAATTTCTTTTGATGCTTTATTTTTTCTCCCATTTTTTTTATATTTGTTAATTAACTTTTGTATTCTATTTTTGACAGTTATATATATTACTGTTATTACAGTCATCACTAAGACCACCACCGGTACTATTATTACTGCTGTTTTGCCAGTAATAAATTGAGTTTTAAGTGGAAGCTTCTGTTATGTTTTAAGTAACATCCACTTCATACTTATAATCTCATAATCACTTCATTTAAAAAAATTAAGATACACACACACATACACACACACACACACACACACACACACACAAACAAACAAACAAACACAAGTATATTTCTTGTATTTTAAGTTTCTTCATTGCTCATTTTTAAGAAGTCATCTCAAAAAAAAAAGACTACTTTCGTGGAGAAATCAATAAGTAAAAGAGATTTGTCAGGAAAAAAGAAGAGAATATGTGTAGAGATATAAAAAAAATAATAAATAACTACTGACATTTAGTAACTAAGTGATGTCAGCTTCTTAAAACTAAAAGTTTATACGTTATAAATATAGAGAGGATTTAAAACAAATGATAAATGAATGAAAGCACATATACATACATATATATATATATATATATATGTATATGGAAAAGCAATCTAGTCGATAAATCCCATTCAATAATGTAAATCTTGTTTCATAAAATTTCATTATAGAAGACAAAACTCATTTGCAGGTTGCTTTTTTTTTTTTACTTTTTTTTTATTGCAGGGGGTTATTTTTCATATAGATTTATAAAATTTATTATTAAGTCAGAGAAGGGAGTCAGGGCGAGGAGGGTCGGGAAGAGTTCATTACCACCTATAAATGTGTCTTGTGGTTAGCGTTATAACAGCCACACTACTTGTAATAATAAATGAATGAATAACAATAAACATTTAGAAGCAGCAGAGTAAAACAATAATAATAATAACAACAATGATAACAATAACAGTCCTAAAAACATAAAGCCTAAAATTTTTGTGGAGTGGTGGCTGGTCAATTACATTAACCCCAGTGTGTGACTGGTACTTATTTTATCGACCCCCCCCCCCCCAAAAAAAACTAAGTTGACCTCAGCGGAATTTGAACTCAAACATAAAAGCTGCAAGAAATGCCGCTAAATGTTTTTGTCCAGCATGCTGACAATTCTGCCAGCTCACCACCTTAATAATAATAATAATAATAATAATAACAATAATGATTTCATTTATTTGCCACCGGGGCAAAGGATGATGATGATAATAATAATAATAATAATTTCATTTATTTGCCACCAGGGCAAAGAATAATAATAATAATAACAATAATAATAATAATAATAATAGTAATGATTTCATTTATTTGCCACCGGGGCAAAGGATGATGATGATAATAATAATAATAATAATTTCATTTATTTGCCACCTGGGCAAAGAATAATAATAATAATAATAATAATAATAATTTCATTTATTTGCCACCAGGGCAAAGAATAATAATAATAATAATAATAATAATGTGATAGTGCATCAAATGTATTAGTGACATTGAAGACTACAATACAGGAAGAGATAAGCAGAAAGCATCCAATAATGACTGACAATAACAACAACAGCAGCAGCAGCCACCAACAAACTATGAGTAAAAGGAAAGGAAGGAAACAACACTGAAACAGAGAGAGTGCAGATTATTAGCTGACACTTTAATGGCTTTCCATATAGCAAACAATAGAATGAGAGAAACTGAGAGAGAGGGAGGGAGAGGGAGGAAAAGAAGTGTACATGCATGTGTGTGTGTGTGTGTGTGAGAGAGGGGGAGAGAGAGAATGAGAGAGAGAAAATATAAGCCAAACCAATGTTATTAGCTGGAAAACTGCCTTGAGCTAGAAACATTTCAAACAAAACAGTGTTTGGTCTGAACTAATATATATAAGGTTCTGACAGACTCAATCAGTGATACATACACACACAAGCTTTCATTTCTGACATAGCTAACCGACAGAATGTATCTTAATAAAAAAATAATAAAAAAAAGAAAGAAAAAAGGAAAAACAAAAAAAAAAGGAAGAAAAAAAGGTGGGGCAGCTTGAAATAAAGGATTTCTTGTTTACTTCCTCCATATAGTTTATTTAATAGCTATTTGTAGGCAGTCATTAATACAAAATGAGTAAAACGTTAAGAAAATACTTTTTGAAAAAGATGATTTATCACATTGAATTACAAAAATAATATGACTTATTTATGACTTTATGTGTGTGTTAGTTATATGTAAAGGTAAACCAGACTGTATATATGGACTTGAAGACATTCCATAGGTTCAGTGGTCAGCTATATGATACTAATTAATGGATTCAAATGGAGAAATCTTAAGTTCACTTATCTAATCTCATATATATATCAAATATATACTCTAACAATTCTAATAGCTTTTAATATTTATATACCACGTCATAAAGAAAAATTGGTGTGTGTACATTTGTGTTAGTGTGTATGCATATATATATTATTTTAATAATTATATACATAATTATAACAAGGGATTGGCTATAAGCCTCCCCATGCACTGGAAAAATAGATGCCTAAAGATGCTATTACCACCTTAAAAACTCTGTAGACACTCGTCAGTTTATACTATGGAATATCATTGCTGATGCGAGCAGTAGGTGCAATTTTTTTTTTACCTGAAGCTTGAAACAGGATCTTGTACACGGTTAACCAAAAATTCAATTCATTATCTTTCTTTTTGTCCGACAACAGCCCGTGTTTTATTTTTCGGAGTTTTTAAGGTGGTAATAATGTCTTTAGGCGTAGTGTGTGGAGAGGCTCATAGCCAATCCCTTATTATAATATGGTATATAATTATTAAAATACTTGTAAAATTTACCTATAAGGTTTTTATTTCTGCACTGGTAAAATCATTAATGATTTTTACCCTTTATTATATATAGCACACACACAAATAAATACAAGAGCTAAGGAATGGAGTAGATAATATCGGGGCTACATAGTGAGTGGAAACTCAGAAGTGGAAAATGAAATCCACAACCTTCCAGCCTCAATAAACCACTATTGTTCTTGAAAGTTGCTTTTTATATTTTCTATGGATTGCTTGAAGCTAAGCTTCTTCCTACACCTCGATCCTTGGATCTTGCATTTGTGTGTGTGTGTGTGTGTGTGTGTGTGTGTGTGTGTGTGTGTGTGTGTGTGTGTGTGTGTGTACACCTACACACACACTCTCTCTCTCTCTCTCTCTCTCTCTCTCTCTCTCTGCCATACTTCAGCTTAATGTTGGCAATTGGTTCCAAGACATACTACACTTGAAACAATGTAAATTGAGGTATGCCTGCATGCATGTGTATATACTTGCAATATGGAGATATTACACATTACGCAGCACAATATGAAACTAGGTAGGAAAATACTAGAAGAAAATACACACTATACTCATATCACCAACATACATATCAGAAAAATTAACACGTGGTTACTGCCGTGGAACCAAGAGTGGTAGCCATTACAGCCTCGACTGCGACTGACCAACTGCCAGATGTCGTCAGCATTCATAAGAAAGGTGGTGAACGCATTGGTTGGAGCCAGGTCAACCCATTCCAATTACAAGTAGGCTACTAATATAGAAAATTTTAAAGACCCAATGGCCAAAATTTGACTGTAACAAACAAATCAATACATGATCACTGATGCATTATGCAAATGGCCTAACACATTTGGTGGGGAAGTCTACACAAATTGAATCAGTATAGGAAAAACAACACAAACATTGAATACATTCAATTCAATTCTTCAAAATGAGATTGTGAAGGTCTATAAATGTAGGATAAGAACTTAGGAACTCTACTGTTACAAACGAACTTTAAAAAGCTTAATTAGAAAATATGAAAAAATCTCAAATATGAAAAATAAAACTTGAACAAAGTGTGTATTTAATGAAACAAGCACGTGTGTGTGTGTGTGTATGTGTGTGATTTGAGTATCTAAATGCACTTGGAACACATATTGCAGAGCTCCAAACAACCATAATGGTAAAACACACAGGAACTAAAATATAAACTTCTGCTTATCCTTACTTCTACTCCCTCATACATACATACATATATATATATATACACACACATATATATATATATATATATATATATATATATATATATATATATATATATATATATATACAAATATATGAGATAGAGAGAAGTAATATATGTGTGTGTGTGTGTGTGTGTGTGTAGACACATAGGCAGACAGACAAATACATGTGTGTGTACTTGTTCGATTCCATGCAGAGTATTTATTTCTCTGGTATTTCGAACAAAGAGTTGCTCAACGGCCAGACATATTTTAGAACCAGATGTAGGTAATGACACTACCTAATTCGACAACATTACTTTTTATGCAGAGTGTAAACAAAGCCAAGACAGATAAAAATCAAAAAGCTGTGTGTGTGTGTTTGTGTGTGTGCATGCACACACATGCACAGATATAACTGTGCAATTAAGTCGTTTATTTTGCAACCCACATGGTTTCATATTAGTTCTTGCAGTGCAGTGCAGCAATAAGGGAAAATATCTAATCAACGTCTGAAACTGGTAGATAGAAACTATACAGATATCCATGGTGCATGTATGCTTTTATAAAATACATGCATTCATTTCCCAATTCATTCATCATGCATTTGTGTGTGTCTGATTCCATGTTCTTTCAAATGAAGATAAAGCATTACATTGTTAAATTTTCAGAGTTCCTCTGGTGCCATGTTCTTCATACATTAAACTTCACTCCATGTATTTGCTCTTGAACATATACACATTGGGCATGCTTATATATTTTGTGTGTGTGTGTGAGAGAGAGAGAGAGAGAGAGAGAGAGAGAGAGAGAGAGAGAGAGAGAGAGAGAGAGAGAGTGTGTGTGAGTGTGTGTGTGTGTGTGTGTGTGTGTGTGTGTGTGTGTGTGTGTGTGTGTGTGTGTGTGTGTGTGTGTGTGTGTGTGTGTGTGTGTGTGTGTGAAGGGAATGAAGATGAAAAAAAATGAAAGAATGAGAAAGGAAAGAAAGAAAATACCAAAGTAAAATAAATATAGTCGCCATCTGATTAACAGAAAATATCAATATTCTTAGTTTAGAAGTATATATTTTGACATTAACAAGAGTAGTAGTAGTAATAGTATCAGCAACATTAAACAGTAGAAGTAGTAGTATTATCAGTGGTTGAAGTATGGGTAGATATATCAATAATTACAGGGGAATGCTTGGTGTTTGGTTTGATTACATAGGCACAGCTGGTGTAAACTAACATCAAAGTTGATTACAAAAAAAAAAAAAAAAAAAGCAAATAGACAAGCAAACAACAAATTTTTATGTTTGTCCAGATATCTTTTCAAGTCATATTTATGGAACAGACAGTTACATTTATCTTTAGTTAAAAAGAAAAAAAAAAAAAAAAAAAAAAATCTATCAGTCTCATTGATTGTGACCACAGTGAAGTGATATGCTTTGTCACTCACAATGTCAAAAAAAAAAAAAAAAAAAAAAAAACCCTTAGCTTAAATGTTAGGTGACTATATATCCTTTAAATCCTGTCTTGAAAATCTCTAATTCTGTGATGTTTTTAAAGCAACGCATGTGGTCAGAAAGGCACAGAAAGTTACATATGAAAAATCTTTCTTTTATTGATCGGTTTTACTGGTGCTTAATCAAATATATTATATGCACACTATGGCTGGCTAAGTTTTAGAACTAGCACTATCACATTCTCTTTGGTTTATCCTTCCAGTACCCAACCCATTTTACAATGTCTTTTTATATTTTTTCAAATGTTATCTATCAAAAGTTGGGTGTGTTTGTAAAAATCGTCCATTTGCCCAATTTCTATGAGCAGATGTTCTATTATCACATGCTCCAACATCAACTTAAAGTGATACAGATACCAACCAACCCTTCCAGCTAGACAAGAAAAACAGTGCACAAATGTATAACACCCTCAGTTACAGATTATATCATTGTTATTGTTATTATTAGTATTATTATTAAGGCACTGAGCTGACAGAGGAATGTTAGCATGCTGGACAAAATGCCTAGCAACATTTCGCCCTTCTTTAAGTTCTGAGATCAAATTCCACCAAAGTCAAGTTTGCCTTTCACTCCTTGAAGATTGATAAATGAAGTACTAGCTGAGCAATTGGGTCAATGTAATCAATTATCCTCCTCTTTCAAAATTTCAGGCCTTGTGTCAATTTTATTATATTTTTTTTACAAATATTTAAGTGAACGTAAAAGTGTGTGAGTGAGTGAATGTGTGTGTACATGCATGTGTGTGACATTTGCTGGCCCTTTCAAACTTGTAGGATGCATAGCTAAATTCTATATGTTGGTAGAAGCAGATTTATAGGGCTTACTGCTCTGGGAAAGAATAGTTGGGAGAAATATACACCTGTACCTTTTGTGTTCCATTATTATCATTATTATTATTATTTTATTTTATGTCAGGAGGGACTGATATGTCAGTGCACAGACAGCTATTCTATTATTAGGACAATGCCTGAAATTTGGAGGGGAGGAAACTAGTCAATTAAGATCAAGCCAGTGCCAAGTTGGTACTTATTTTATGAACCTTGAAAAGATGAAAAAGCAAAGTTGAGACCTTGACGGAATTTTGACGGAATTTTAAATCGGAACATAAACCAGAAGCAATGCCACAAAGAATTTAGAATTTAGTCCAGCATGCTAATGATTCTGTCAGGTCACCACCTTTATCAATGCACAGATAACCACACACACACACACACACACACACACACACCACAGAAAGTAAACATCTTAGCTTTCAAATTACAAATCTATTTGAAGACAGTGAAAATTCTGCAACACCATAAATTCTGACCAGAGAATATACATGTATTACATATAAATAGCACTGGAGTGGGGTAGGGATAATGTTATGGAGTGAGCTGCTGCTGCTGCTGCTACTACTACTACTATAGCAACAACATGGAATAATAAATATTCCCACAAGCCAGAAATCTGTCTGGGTTATAGAGTTGAGGACAAATACCCCCAGAACAGTTAGCACGTAAGTAGGTATCATGGTATTGATCTTAGACAAGAACTGATGATTATATTGATATTACTTCCAATAAGGGGAGAGGCAATGAGTGGGAAGAGGGGGGGGGCAAAACAGTGAGGAAAGAGAAAAATGAGAAGCCGAGTAAATCATCATCATCGTCATCATCATGTAGCATCTGCCTTCCATGCAGGTATGGGTAAGACTGCTGGCATGGGATGGTGTAGGAAAAAAAAACGTAAGAGAATAGAGAAAACAGTGCGGAAAGACTGAGAATATGAGTGAGGAAATAAGAAAGTGAGAGAAAGAGGAATAAGGAGATAGTGACAGAGAACAAGAGTAAGAGACTACAGAAATGGTGAAAGGAGTGAAAAAGAACAAGAATAAGAGAATAAAATAAATGGCTAGCAGAAGTCAAAAAAAAACGAATGAGAGAGAGAGAGAGAACTGTGTCTTCTCTGCTTAATGGTGAGGTGGCAACCATTTGAAATAATTTCCTTGAATTAAGACAATTCCCAAGAAGACCACAATATTTCAGAACCCTTTTAAGGCAAAGTCCAATATGACATAAGATTTGCTTGCTGCCATCATCATATGCTTAGGCAAGCAGCTAGCTACCTAGCTACTCTTTCCAGTTGGAATGTAGAAGATGGCTAGGCTCAGCAGCTCTCTTATTGCAGAGAGCATTTAACAATTTAACAACACAAGTTCTTCCATTGTCTTTCTTCCTTTCTTTCTTATAAAGCGTTAAAAGCACTACGCTAATTGGAAATTGGGAAAAATCTTTTCCCTGTGTGTCCTCTAATAGAGGGGAAATTTGATTCATTGCCTGATATCTTGGATTTTCTTCTGTACTGATGAGAAACAGGGAAAGTGGGTTGACGAAAAGAGAGTAAGAAAAGAAAATGAAAGAGAAGACTAAATAAAGGGGGGGGGCAAAAGAATGAAAGGAAGAAAGAAGCAGATGAAGGACGAAAAGATCAAGACAAAAGCAGACAAAGAGAAAGAAAACAGAAAGGATAGGAGGG
Organism: Octopus bimaculoides; assembly: GCF_046866305.1. Taxonomy (NCBI): domain Eukaryota; kingdom Metazoa; phylum Mollusca; class Cephalopoda; order Octopoda; family Octopodidae; genus Octopus; species Octopus bimaculoides. The sequence goes on from NC_142928.1 coordinate 165,281,176, forward strand.
ACAAAATACAATTTTAGAAGGCTTAGTCAAATAAATCAAAACCAGTACATTTTTTTTTTTTCAATCTGGTACTTATTTTATCAGTCTCTCTTACCAAACCACTAAGTTACGGGAATGTAAACAAACCAAAACCAGTTGTCGAGCAGTGGAAGGGATAAACACAAAGAGACACACACACGATGAGCTTCCATACAGTTTCCAGCTTCCAAATTCACTCACAAGGCATAGGCTGGCCTGAGGCTATAGTAGAAGACATGCTCAATGTGCCTAGAACTAGGGTATCAGGTTACAACCAGTCTTATACCCTAATTCTCTGTTCAACCGCAAAAGTTTTAACCTTATATATTCCAACCACTATAACTATTTTCATTTGATAAATCCACACCAGAATGGATGAAACTGGTTCTATGAAAGTTAAAAAGATTTAACATATTTAAATGAAATATTACATTTGTTTTTTATCACCTTAATTTGTCTAAAATGACCACAATAATTCTCTTATTACTGTGCATATTTTTGATTGTTTGTCCTCCCACCACCACTTTACAACTAGTGGGGGTGGGGTGTTTGTTTAAGTCCCTGTAACTTATTGCTTCAGCAAAAGACATGATAGAATATGTACCAGACTTAAAAGAAAAAGAAAAAAAGGTACTGGGGTTGATTTCACTGAAACCAAGCATTGCTGCAGTCCAATGACTGAAACTAGTAAAAGAGAAAAGATAATGAACATTATTATTATTATTATTATTATTATTATTATTATAGCAAATTTCTAAAAATAATCAGATATTTTCGCAAAATGAATGAACGAGTTCTTGTTATTTATCCATTGTATCTTCCTTAACCTTATAGAATTTAAACCAGCCACATCCAACCCAAATGTTCTATCAGTTTTTATGTTCAAACTGGCCAGATCCAGCCTCTCACACCTACCTGACAAAGTCATTCTAAAGATAAGCAACTACAACACTGAAATCTTGAAGCTAGGAGCTAATGCATGATGAATTCATAAGCATTACATTTGACAGAGTAACCCGAATGCTAAAGAGTCGAGCAGAGTAACCCAAGTGCTAAAGAGTTGAGTGGGGTGGAGGTGAGGTGAAGTGGGACAGGCAGTGAAAAAGATTAGATCATTGTTTTTTTTCTTCTTTTTTTTAAGCATAGATATATCAACCTGAGTATTCAACTGGGCAATCAATAACAGCATTCTTTTTTATAGGTAATCACTCTTAGCAATCAGCATCCATTTTTAATGCTACATGTATTGAAATGACACATACAGTTTCTTACTAATACAAGAAATGTGTGCGTGTATGTGTGCATATATGTGCATGTACTATATGTATGTGTATGTATATGTAATATATATATGTCTATGTATATATAAATGTGTGTGTGTGCATGTGTGTATGCGTATATATATATATATATATATATATATATATATATGTGTGTGTGTGTGTATACACAAATATTGTGTAAAATGCATAGTTAGGGGGTATGAAAGGAGAATATAGATTTATAATTTTTTAAATTTTTTATATGACTCCCATATGATTAAAGTCATTTCATAACTTTTCTCGTGTAATATTATTAATTTCAGTATGCAAAATTATACATACATGATTCCATCAATATGTATGTTCAGCATTATATAATTGTATGTTCACAGAAAATTAACATGGGTACAATTACAATTACACACACACACACACACACACACACACTTATATAAGAGGTCATGTAAGCATTAAAAATACATTTTAAATGCAATGAACAAAAAAAAAAACACAGGAAGGACAAGATTTAACAAATTACTGTATCAGCTTAATAACTAAAAGGAAGGGAGTTAAAACGTTTCAGACACCAGTCCTTTATCATAAGAAAAGGAATAACAAGAATAGTGAGAAAGAGAAACAGCCAGGGAGGAGGAGGAGGAGGAGGAGCATGTTACTGCAAGTGTAATAGTGCATCTGTATTTTGAGATGAACAATATGGCGGAGTGTGTGTGTGTGTGTGTGTGTGTGTAGAAGTGAGCAAATGCAGAGGCATATTGCTGTAAGCTAGTGTGTGTGTGTGTGTGAGTAATCGGTAAGCATGAGTTCGGAAAACATGGGTAGGAAAAAGTGGGAATGGGTGCAAGTGTAAGGTAAAAAGAGAGGCAAGAGTAATGTGAAAGGTGTGATAGAGTTATGTATGTGTAGGCAAGGACATGGGCATTAAACATTATTACATGTTTATGAATAAAGATACATTTATATACATGCATATGCATGCACATGTGTGTCTATATATATACATATATATATATATATATATATATATATATATATACACACACACACACACGTACATATATGCACATACACATAAATGTATATGTATTAAAAAGACAGGGGGCAAAAACTGCTTTGACAAAGAGAAAAACAGAGAATGCAAAAAAAAAGAAAAAAGAAAAAAAGAAACTTCTACACAATACAAAACATTTTATATAAAAAAAAAAAAAAAGTAACAGAGGACAAAACTAAAGATTTGTAAATTAACAAAGCTATCTTCTGAATATCTAGATCTCAGAAATTAAGCTGTGAGGCAGCAAATAAGATTCCAGCTTGGTTATGGAAATTCCTCAAATGAAGATGATATTGCTGATATTAGCTCTGGTTCTTATTTACATTTTCCAAATGTGAAGAAAGTATTAAAAGGAAAAAAGAAACTGATGATGATGGTGGTGGTGATGATGATGATGCGCAGGAGGAGGAGGATTATAGTGATGATGATGATAAGATGACGATAGTGATGGTGATGGTGGTGGTGGTGGTGGTGGTGGTGATAATGATACTGACAACGATAATGATATAACTGACAATGATAACCATAATGATACTATGATGATGATAATGATATTACAGACAATTATAGTGATAACGATAATGATATTACAGATGATGATGATGATGATGATGATGACGACGATAATGCTATTATTACAGACAATGATAATGATATTAGAGACAATGTTGATAGTGAGGATAACAATAAGCAAGAAGCTGTCTCTAAGAACTGAAGAGGAAGCAGCAGCAGCAGCAGCAGCAGCAACAGAAGAAATTGGATGATACACAAGAAGAGATAAGACATTTCAAATTAATGTAGTTTAATGTTTAATAAATAAACAAGTGCACAGAAGAAGTAGAGTAAATAAAAGAATAAAAACTAAGAGAGCACATGAAATGCAATTAAATGACGCGGGTGAGAGAAGACGGAGTAGGAAAGCAGAGAAGAAACAAAGAAAGAGAATGGAAAGTGGGGCGTAGGAGAACATGAAGCAGCAAAATTTATTGGGCGAGAAAGGTGAGAGGGGGGGGGGGGAGAAAGATATCTCAGAGTGAGAGGGGGGGGGAGAAGGAAAGAGAGAATATGGAGAAAGTCTGGAGGAAAGAAATGACTTCTAGTTAAGGACACAGGGCCAGCAATTTTAAGTAGAAGTGTTTATTCGATTAGACCAATCCCAGTACTTGACTGGTAATTTTATTTTATCAACGGTGGAAGACAGAAAGGTAAAAATGACCTTTAGTAAGATTTGAACTCAAAACATAAAGAGTCGCGACAAATACCACAAGGCACCTCGTATAATGCTCTTACCGATTCTGCCAATTCACCACCCTAAGCAGAAGATCAAACTTGACTAGTGTTTATTTTCATAGTAAGACCAATTAATATATATATATATATATATATATATATATATATATAGTTAATTAAAACAACGGAGAAAAAAGATAAAAAGGGAAAAAACGTGAGGACATAGCACATGCAAAGTATTAATAAGATAGTCAGAGGAGGAAAGAGTGGTTGTTTTATGTTTCGAGTATAGCTCTTCTTTGGAAACAGGAGATAGGAAACTCCAAAAGAAAAGGAAGAAGGAGGAAAAAATGTCGCCAACAGCACTTGTGTAGTTACACACACACACACACACTTGTGTAGGTATGGCTGTGAGGTTAAGAAGTCTACTTCTCAATCACATGGTTTTGGGTTCAAGACCAACCATGTATGTATGTATGTATGTATGTATGTACATGCACACATTTATTAAGCATTGTCTGATTATGTATAAATGTTTTAAATATCTTCTTTTAAATCCAAAACAATGCAAGTTATAAAAAGTTAATAAAACATTACCTGATATTTCAATATTTCAGGGTTAGAACCCATTCTTCAGGAAATTCATGGAGAAAAAGTGTATTATAAATTTTTAATAACTTACATTGTTCTGGCTTTAAAACAATATTTAAAGCCTCAACCCCATGTATGAGAGAGAGTTATTTGCATGCATTTAGGGACACTATTCTCATTGAATATGAGTTCAGAGATAATCGATCAAAAAGGTCTGCTGCATCACCAAAAATAATCAGTATTAAGGTTACTCACTGCTTTATTCTGTTATTGTAATTAGCTTTTAAAACCTTGTATATCTTTAGCTGAAATGGCTGCAACTGCAGCTTTTGGAAGTATATTCCATACGTTGATAGCCAAATGCAAATAACTCCCGTAGGATTTGCATGTCTTAATCTGCTGATGAGTACCAAGAACTATAAGTACTGAATACATGAGACGTTCAGATCCAAATATGTAACCCTGTTTGCATATAAGAAAATGTATATCAGAATCTACACACTTCTAACAGAAGGATCTATTGAGCACTTCAATGTTTTTGTATCAATATAAACACCATCAGTATGTATATAGACACACCCACATTTAAATTCATACATACTGAACTAAAATTTCAATCCACACTGCCTTTGTTTCAATTCATCTTTAAAACAATAAAGAATTTACTTAAAAAAATTGGGTTATTATCAAGCTAGTATTAAGAAGGTAAACTAATGTGGAATTTTAATGAAAAGTTCTAATTTAAATCACTTCAAAATAGGTCACATGTATCATATAACCAGAGGTGGTCTCCGGTGGATTGGTATGAAAAGTGCTAAACTCATGGTACTTATAGGCATTAAAAATCCAGTGCTACACCTCACTAGTTACTCTTAATCCTTTCGTTACTGTATTTATTTTGAGATGCTCTGTGTTTCTTTCAATTACTTTAAATATAACAAAGGATTTAGTAAAATAACTTAGTTATCATTCAGCTTAGTGTTAGGAACATAAATTGTGACTAAGGTTTGCAGCAAGATTTTAATTCAAAACTTATGAAAACAAGACATTTGTACACTGAGCCAGAGCCGGTTTCAGTCGGGTTGGTAAGTGAAAGGGTAAATTCATAATGATTAGTTTACATTTTTTTTTTTTTTTGTAGTATTTTACTTGAATTTCTTTTAGATGCAAAGAATAAATATTAAATTATCTGTGAACTGTAGGTGCAGGATGGTTGTGTGACTAAGAAGCATATTCACAACCACATGGTTGCAGGTTCAGTCCTACTGCGTGGCACTGTGTCTTCAACTATAAACTTGAACTGACCAATGCCTTGTGAGTGAATTTGGTAGATGGTAACTGTGAGGAAGCCCAACATATGTATGTGCATTTTGTTTGTCAACAGGTGATGTTTGTTTACATCTCCATAATGTAGTGGTTCAACAAAAGAGACTGACAGAATAAGTATTCAACTTAAAAAATTAAGTACTAGAGTCAATTTGTTCAACTAAGCCCCTTGAAGCAATGCTCCAGCTTGGTTGCAATTCAATGACTGAAACAAGTAAAAGATAAAATGAAAAAGTTCTTCCAGCACTCTAGTATATACATTATTGATAATCTTGTTTAAATATAACATTATGGATATCTGGGAATAATGTTACTTAAATAACAGTAATGTGTTGTTAAGAGAGGGAAGAAAATATTTTTTAAAATGTAATTTAGTTTTGCATACGGGTGACGGGGAAATCAACATCAGAATGAAATAATTATCTTCTGAAGGGAAACATCACTCAAAATTACACTTGAAATTCAACAATTCATTGATTAGATATATATTTTTTTTCTCATATACATAATAAAGAAAGAGAGATGTAAAAAAAAAAAGTACTAAAATAAAAAATTTAAAGATTAAAAATTGATGTGGGGGTGAGGAAGGTGTGATTTTTTTGTTTTGTTTTTTTTGTTTTTCTTTCTTTTTCAATGTTAAGTTGCAACCTGATTTTCATTTCAGGTGTGTTTGTGTTGTGTGTCTGTGTGTGCAAAAGGTGTGTTTCCTGGCAACACTTGAAACTCAGAACAGATAATGATAGGTGGTGCAGGTGGAGGACAACTAAAGTTAATTCCTACGAAACATTTGAGTCAGACACTCATTTTATTTGTGTGTGTGTGTAACTTTTCTAATTGTATCATTCTTTATATCAAACTTTTCTAATTAAACATATATATATACATATTTTACGAAACAAAATAATCCACAACCTTCCATCTCAATAAACTACTATTGTCCCAAAAGTTGTTTTGTGAGTATGTGCATATTTTTTCTCTTTTGCCCATCTATATTTTTCCTGTCCATTTCTATCAATTCACGACCAAATTTATAAGAACGTCAAATTTACAAGAACGCCAGTATAGGAATCAAACATGAACTTTTTTCTTGTTGATTAATCCTTTAGCATTCAGATTATTCTGTAAAATGTAATATTTATTCACATTTTTAAAAATTAACCATGCATTATCATCACATAGCTTCCAGATTTTGTTGATGTGGTTGGTTATTCTATAGAATGACATTGTAGGGTGGGTGTAAGAAGCAGGATCTGGTCAATTTGAGCAAAAGACAGGTAGAATATATGGACCAGATATGGTCAGTTTAAATGCTAAAGGGTTAAGATGTGCATGTGTGTGTGTGTGTGTGTGTGTGCATTTGAAAGAGTGTGTGCACGTTCATGCATTACTGGGTGCATGTTACCCATGTCCCGATTTTTAGGATAGGTTCACTGTATCCCAGCATGCCTAAAAGATGACGAAAAGCCCTCAAAGGTTAGCATCAGGAAAAGCATCTGGCCAAAAGAGCATGCCTCAAAAACACCCATCCAACTTGTGTTTACATAGGAAAAGCTGATGTCAAAATAATGATAATGAGTGTCTGCATCTGTTTTCAGTGTAGATGAGGAGTTTTTAGTCATAAGCTCATCAACCAAAAGTCACTGAAAGTGGTATCCCAGTATGGCTGCAGTCCAATGACTGACACCAGTAAAAGAATAAAAGTATTTATTTTATATTGTATTATAAATTGATAATTTTTTCTTTTTTTTCTGAAACTTCAGATTTAATACCATAAGAATGAACAGCAATCATCAGATTGTAATAAAGTATACTGAAAATTTTAGGTATTTAGCTGATTGCCATTTGTTTCTATGGTGAAACTTTCAAGTTATGGCAAAGTAATATACAGCTCTGATTATAGTATAAATTCATTTTTACTTAATGTAAAAAGTTGCCTCCTTCAGTACCAGTAGGTCCTCAGTTTAGTGGTCTGTCAAGTTACCTGTGACCTGACCTCACTGGTGAAAAGCAATGAGTACACACTTAAGTGGTTGGCATTAGGAAAGGTATCCAGATGTAAGTACCATACCATAGCAGTCCTTTGCACATTGGTGCAGTCCTTTGGTTCGCTAGATCCTGCCAAACAGTCCAACCCATGACAGCACGAAAAACAAATATCAAATGATGATGATGTATTCAATACAGTTTTGCCTTACAACATTACTTTGTTCACAACATACACACACACACATACAGTTAGCAGTGGTAGCTATACACATATATGTATAGCAAGTGTAGAGGAAGAAGCATGCATTCAGTATCGAGACAGTGGTGCCAATGTTTATTTTCAAGCTGAGAAATTCAACATCAATTTCTCCCTCCCCCCCCCCACAATGTGAGTTACTTCTTCCTTCCTTCCTGTTTCTTTTTCGCAAGAAATTCAGCAAGGTATAGGTGAGTTATGTTAAACTTCTCAACAAGCTTAAATAAATAAATAACTGTGGCTGTGTGGTAAGAAGCTTGCTTCTCAACCATATGGTTCTGGCTTCAGTCCCACTGTGTGGCACCTTGGGCAAGAGCCTTCTACTACAGCCACAGGCCGATCAAAGCCTTATGAGTGGATTTGGTAGACGGAAACTGAAAGAAGCCCATCATATATATGTGTGTGTTTGTCCCCCCCCCCCCAGCATCGCTTGACAACTGATGCTGGTGTGTTTACATCCCTGTAACTTAGCGGTTCAGTAAAAGATACCAATAGAATAAGTACTAGGCTTACAAAGAATAAGTCCTGGGGTAAATTTGCTCAACTAAAGGTGGTGGTCCAGCATGGCCACAGTTAAATGACTGAAACAAGTAAAAGGGAAAGAGTATGTATATATATATATATATATATATATATATATATATATATATATATATCGAGCAGCTGTGTGGTAAGAAGCTTGCTTCCCAACCACATGGTTCTGGGTTCAGTCCCACTGTGTGGCACCTTTGGCAAGTGTCTTCTACTATAGCCTCAGGCTGACCAAAGTCTTGTGAGTGGATATGGTACATGAAAACTGAAAGAAGCCCATCGTGTATGTGTGTGTGTGTGTATATATATATATATATATATATATATATATATATATATATATATATATATATATATACACACATATATAAGTATGTGAGTGTTTGTTATTTGTGTCTATGTTTGTCCCCCCACCATCGCTTGACAACCAATGTTGGTGTGTTTATGTCCCTATATATATATATATATATATATATATATATATATATATATATATTATCTGTTCAGTGGATTGACAACTTCCATACATGACTCCATAGGCAGAAAATTCTGTTTTTATCCTGCAATTAAAGAAAATTTTGGGAGGGGTGATTCTGAAGGGATGAAAATCCAGCAAGCCCAGTGGGAATTGAACTTAAAGCAATAAACAAACAGAACCAAAATTACCATTTTTAAATCTCACAACGTGAGATATTCAGCAACAGTACTTTGTAGTAAAGATTGTTTGCCAACATAACATGGTAATCCTGGTTTAAGACTTATGTTGCTGTAATTTAGCCCCAGGAGACAGTCTCCAGCTGGCTATACGAAATAACCCATAAATTGCGATATACAGATATTGTTTTGAGCTGTGCTACAAGTGGGGGTGCTAGATTCCCTTGTTTGAAAATGTAAGGACACAGATCATGTCGTTATAGCCAGCTGGAGACAATGTCTCCTGGGGCTAAATTACAGTAACATTAGTCCTAAACCAGGACTGCCATGTTATGTTGGTAAACAATACTACAAACAGAACCAAATTTGAATTTTTCTTGTTTAACCTCCAAGTCAACCCTGGTCAAGCAGACTCATTACCAAAATCATCCTAGCCATAACCATTCTATCTTTTTTTTGCAATTGTTGAACTACACCGTACAATGTATCCGTCCTCGTTTTAAGACAGTAGAGTCCAATGAGTGGGAGATAATGCTGCTATTTCTAGCTAGCTGAGTGACTATGTAAAGATTCTCTTACAAATTTTACATCTTACTTGTTTCAGTCATTAGATTGTGGCCATGCTGGAGCACCACCTTTAATCGAGCAAGTCGACCCCAGGACTTATTCTTTGTAAGCCCAGTATTTATTCAATCGTCTCTTTTGCCAAACCGCTAAGTTATGGGGACGTAAACACACCAGCATAAGTTGTCAAGTGATGTTGGGGAGGACAAACACAGACACACACACACACACACACACACACACAAAGAGGGCCTCTTTCAGTCTCCATCAACCAAAATCCACTCTCTCTCTCTGTATGTATGTATATATATATATATATATATATATATATATATATATATATATATATATATATATATATATATATATATATATATGTTAACATAATGGTATTTTTAATGTCAACTCTTAGTGAGCTGATTTATAATTAAAGAAATTTCACCCATGACAATTCCATCTTTTTATATAAACAAGCAGAGTTAGTATGTCCTACTTATTCTGTATGCCATCAACTTCTTTTTAAATGTAATAGGATTTGATTATGAAGAAGATTTAGCTGCTATTATTGACAGTGGGGGGGGGGGAGATAGAGACATTTTTTTTTGCATATGAGAGGGACATTTTCTCATTAACTTCAGTTTTTTTTGTTTGTTTTTTCTTACAAAATTGGGTTTTGATATTTGCTCAATACAGGATTGCTCAGAATTATTATTTTTTTTCTTTAAACAAATTAATCATTTTAAATTGGATGGAAGATGTGAGAAGTTATTTAAATGTTAAGATGTTAAATTTTATACATTTAAAACAAATTGCATTTTAAAAAAAGAAAAAAGACAAAAAACAAAAGCAAACTTCTAAATTGAAAATATTGAAAAAGACAAAGAACGACAACTAATTTTCTAAAAACCATTTTACAGATAGAATGGTGAGCAAAGGATGGCGGTTGTAATTTTCGTGGAAGCAGTGTTGAGGTGGAGACAAATTTGAAAATAATTTCAAAGAAAACTCTGAGTTACAGCCGTTTAGCAATTTAGAAAATTAACAAAGAACAACTTGCTATATATTCTGTGTAGAGAATGTTAAGATTGCCCACACTACCAAACCTTGTGCTCCAATAAATCTGGCCAAAATGCAATATAGTTATTTGCTTTAAATAAGCCGGAACAAATACACATTATGTATGTGTGTTTGTGCATGCACACATGCGTATGAGCGCACACATACACAACAGTATTACACCCACACATATATATATATATATATATCATATATATATATATATATATATATATATATATCATATATATATATATATATATATATATATATGTGCATACAAAACACACATCTACAAACCTAAACATCAATTTGGTTTAAACAAACTCAGACAGGAAGAAGAGTGATGAAGGTGCAAATCTATACAGCAGACATAGAGAGAGAAGAAAGAGAGAGAGAGACAGAGAGAGACTGAGGCAGTGGTGGTGGCGGTAGTTGGGTGTGGGGTAGCTATAGGGCAGTCAGTCAGGCAGACAGACAAACAGAGATTAATATCTGCAAAACTGTTAGGTTAAGTCAACAACTTAGAGAGAAAGAGAAATTATATATAAACAAAAGTCAAACCCAAATGGTAGGGGGATAGCAGGCGTATAAAAGATAGATAGCTATATAGCTTGAGAGAGAGAGGGGAGGAAGAGGGAGGAAGGGAGGAGGAGAAGATTATATGGTGGTGGCAGTGGGGAGTAGTGGAAGTATTAGTAACAGCTGAGAGGAAGGAGACAACGGAAGAAAGAGAAAACATTGAAGCTAGAAGGTAAATTATGAAGTTTCGTTAACCTTCGTAGCAGATACCACTGGATAATGGATTCTTATAACAAAACCTGTATTTCTTACATCTGCATTTGGTGAAAGGAGTGCGGGGGGGGGGGGAGATTGGTAGATACAGTGAACTTGTATGGACCTCCCCAGTACCTTTATCAAAGCCTGGAAGGCAAAACTCAAGTACTCAGAGCTTATCGTGTGATGCAGCTTAAATGAACACCAAGCGTTTTTGCTTGGCGCTCTTATGAGAGCATCGTCATGGTGGTGGTGGCAGCAGTAACAACAACAACAACACCACCACCGTGGAAGTCATCTTTAACCTTTCTTTTTTTTTTGAGATCGATTAAAAATTAAAATGAATGATATAAATTGATTATTTTCTCTCCTAGGATTCTTGGCCTGGTGCATCTGCTAGAAATACTAATCATTTCTGACACCTATCTTCATTTCATTATCAATATTAAGGGCGCAGGCATGGCTGAGTGGCAAGTAGTTTGCTTCCTAACAATATGGTTCTGGGTTCACTGCATAGCCCCTTGGGCAAGTGTCTTCTACTACAGCCCAGGGCTGACCAAATCCTTGTGAGTGGATTTGATAGACAAAACTGGGAAAAGCCTGTCGTCTATATCAGGGATTTTCAAACTGTGGTCCACGGACCACAGGGGGTCCACATGGACAAGACAGGGGGGTCCGTGGACAGCAAATACTTTTTATGGGCAATTTGATTTTATATATGTTTTTTTAATCGAAATCTTTTAACTGACAATAAACCTATTTGTTAAATACTGTTAAATAAATAAATGGAAAAATATGTTATTTTAAGCAAATATTTATGTATAAATTTCATAAGCGTTTATAAGGGGGTCCCTAAGGTAAAGCCTGAAATATAAAGGGGTCCGCAAGTCAGAAAGTTTGAAAACCCCTGGTCTATATCTCTCTGTGTGTTTGTGTGTTTTACTGCCTTGGTATGGCATGATAGCTGTGAGTGCCAATGTCATGAAAGCAGTGCTTTTCACTTTCAATACCCTGAGTAAATATAACTGCTCAAGGAGAAATATCACCATACTTGGAAATGGGTGAAAATTAGTATGAGGAAGGGCATCTGGCTGTAGAAAATCTGCCTCAACAGAGTTCATCCAACCCAAGTGAGCATGGAATAGCAGATGTTAAACCAATGATGATGATGATGATGATGGTTTTCTATGCTTGCACAGGTCAGATGAAATTTGGTGTGGCAGGTTTTTTTTTTTTTTAATGGCTGGATGCTCCTCCTGTTGCCAACTCGTACCAGTTTCCAAGCAAGGCAATATTTCTCCTTCAATCAAAAGCATCACAAATGACGAGATGTTTTCACATTTATTACAATAATGATTGTTCTTGATATAAGCATAAGCTATAACACTGGACTGATAGTGTTTGTTTCTCCCCCATCTGATAACTGGTGATAATTTGTTTCCATCTTTGTAACTTACCAGATAAAAAAAAAAGAATCAATAGAAGTACCGGGCTTTAAGTACAGGGGTTGATTTGTTCAACTAAACCCAGCATGGATGAAACAAGAATAAAATACATGTTTATATGTGTGTGTGTAATTTTAACTTCAAGCAGGCTCTTTGTGGAAGAACAGGTATCATGTACATGCATGATCATCATGATATCTGAATCAGCAAGTTCAATGGCCCACACCAGGAAGCTTCTAGATACTAAACAGTAGAATTTCAGGGAGTGAATCTAGCCTTATACCTATTATTTATCCTTGAACCAATTGATATACTGTATGACTATTTACCCATTGTAGGAACTCAGTCATCCCTTATCTTGTTTATATTATCTCACTTGCTTATCCTGTATCTGCTTTATTAATCTACAGGTGCATTTGGGCTTAGGATTTGTTAAGCTAAACAGTTATCTGTTTGGTCTCTTTATTGGTGTTGCAATAATAAGTCTTATAGTTCACCTTCTATGTAGTTTTTAGTTATGTTCATCATTTAACAATTTGTCACATTACGTTTTACCATATACATTATACCTTTCAATCAGAAAAAAACAAAAAAACTTTTGGAGTTCTTTAACATTCTAATATCATGTAATTTCAAAATAATTTGAGTACTTACAAATTTTAAACTGGCCACTATGTCTAAGAAATTTGTTTCAAAAGTGCTAAGTCTTTTCTACACTGGAGGGGTGAATGAATTTCCATGTCCTTAAGTCAATGCCCCATGGCAGCAGATAGCAACTCAAGAAAGAAAAATACAGTCTTCGAGCAAATGCATTTCACCAGATTTCCTATGACTGGGTGTTCTGCCTGTAACCAACTCATACTTGTTTCTGAATAAAGTAACTGTTTCCCCTATTTCTTTAAACATGAACAGCCCAATAGTCAAACATGTTTTTGCAGAAGACAGCAAATGAGTAATAAAGCTTGTATGATGACGGTGCTGGATGTTAAGACAACAAGAAAAATACACACACACAATGAGGTATTTATGGGCATTGGTGAGCTTGGGGCAACAGAAGACACATGCTCAAGATGCTGTGCTGTGAGATTGAACTAAAAACTATGTCGTGGGTGAAGCAAATTCCATAACCCCACAGCCATATTTATCTCCTCCTCTCGATATATACTTAGATAAATAGGTAAACAATTAGGTAGATATACAGATAGATAAAGAGACAGGTAATACATATATTAAACAAAATTACACGTTCAGTTACATAACACATGTAAGCATAAATATAATGATAATTAATTCTGTTTTATTGGTCACAAAGGCTAATATAAAGCAAAAACATGTAAGGACAAAGACAGGACGAAGGTTACAAAAGGTTTTGTCCGAAAAGAAGAAAACGTTCGTGTAAACAGAGGAAAAACAGAGAAAGATATAACAAATAAAACTCCCAATAGGGGGAGGTGCTTCGAAAGGTTACACGTGGAAAAACCCACAAAAGCTACGGGAGCCTGGTCAGAAAAAATAAGAAAGGGGTATAGTAATAATGTTGTCATTGTGTGTGTGTAATTTTAAACAGAATAAGTGGGAACTGACTTCTGGCTCAGTTTATGCAAAATGTAAAAAATGTAAGGTAAAAAAAAAAACTGGGTAACATATTTTGAATGTTTAAATATTTATTTGCCAAAAGATCCAATAGTTATAGTAAGGGTATTTAATGTATTTGAGATGATGGGGTGCGAAGGGTTTCTAAGCCGCTAGAAGAATACTACACAAAACCTTGTGTACGGTATTTACCTTCTTTTAACCTCCTTTCCCCATGTTTTTTCTCTCATGGCTGTAGTGAAATTTGATTCTCAAAGTAGTTAACATTACCTTCAATTTTTTCATTCAGCAGGGAACATAAAACAACCAAGAGCTGATAATAAATTAATTAATTTGATTTAATCCTTTCATAAAAAACAACAACAATCTCTCTATACAAGGTCGATATGTATGTGACCCTCATTTGTGCACAGTACACCCCAGCCATAATGGAGTTTCCATAATATGAAACCTACTTACAAATAAGTTCCACATTATAGCAAAATTTTCATCAACGTAATGCTTACACAATGCCCATTTTTTGCATGGCTGTGTAGGGAAGTAGTTAACTTCAAGTCTACAGTAAGACACTTACTTCTATCCCCCTATCATACTTTAACGTTCCCCAGACCACTTCTTGCTGTGTTACAAAGTGTTAATTTATGTTTAAAAAAAGAAAAAATTATTTTACTAAATTCTCCCTTATTTACAGAATCAATTGAAGTAAAGACAGAGCATCTCAACAGAAATATGGTAACAGAAGGGTTAACCTCTAACCTCTCATCATCCGACATGAAACCACCTCCCTCAATACTACACTCTCAGTTGAAGGGTCTTGTCTTGAGAGTCACTGGGTGACCTCCCTTGTTCCTGTGCCATGTGATACGGTTGGTGCTATGAAGAGCATCAAGCTATGAAAAACATGCCAAAGCAGATATAGGTGCTTGGCAGAGTCCTCTGGTTTGTCAGCTCCTGACAGACTTTTCAACCCATGACAGCATGGAAAACAGAAGTTATATGATGACAATGATGATGATGATATCCTTATAACAGACTCAGATAGATTGCGCAAAGGGAATCTGGCAGACTGAAAATGTTTTAAATCTATTATATACCCCCCCCCCCCACTACCTACCTTGGACCCTCAACATCAGGACACACAGAGCATTATATGGACCTTAAACCTGATAGAATCCATTCCTTCCTAGATTTTGATAAATCAGAGAGAGAGAGAGAGAGAGAGAGAGAGAGAGAGAAGAATCAAATACAATATCTTTTATCTTTTACTTGTTCCAGTCATTAGATACAGCCATACTAGGGCACCACTTTCAAGAAATTTTGTTGAACAAACTGATCCCAGTACTTATTTATTTGAAGTTTAGGTTTTATTCTATTGGTCTCTTTTGCTGAACCACTAAGTTACAGGATCATAAACACACCAACACAAGTTGTCAAGCAGTAGTGGGGGACAAACACAGACACACATATGAAGAGCTTCTTTCAGTTTCCATCTACCAAATCCACTCACAAGGCTTTGGTTGGCCAGAGGCTAAAATGGAAGACACTGGCCCATGGTGCCAAGCAGTGGGACTGAACTTGGAACTGGTAAGAAACTTCTTACTGCAAAGCCACGTCTGTGCCTATGGACTGGTAATCTATTTCTCTCTACAGAAAGAATGAGACAACGTTGACCTCTGCATGATTCCAGCACAGGGAGTTGGAACAGACCACTTCAGAAAAACTCTACCAACTCCACATGTACGTGTACGTGTGTGTGTGTGTGTGTGTGTGTCTGTAAGCTGGTAAGAAATGTGTTGAAAATACCCTTTTGTTTTAATGTATACATGTAGCCCACTCCATAAGGTGGTGTTAACTGTAAAAACCCTACCAAAACAGACAATGAAGTCTGGTGCAGTCTTCTGCCTAGCTAGCCTTTGTCAAACTGTCCAACACATGCCGGCATGGGGAATGGATGTTAAATGATGATGATGACGATGATACATGTGTGCATGTTTGTGTTCCCTTGTTTAGATATCAAGAGATGGCAGTATATGGCCTCATGGTCATGTGCACAAGCATGTTCATTTCTAGGACTTCTGTGAAAAACATGCCTAAGGTAAAAAATATTACCTTACTTAGTTAGAATAGGAGAGGGGATCTGGTTATAGGAAATCTGCCACAACAAATTTCATATGACCTATAAAAGCATGGAAAAGGGGACGCTAAATGATAATGCTAATATACATATATAGTCACAATGAGGATACTTAAACCTCTTATAGGGATATTTATCCAAGATATACTGGTTTAATATATTAAATCTTGAAGAGATAATTCTTCAATGAATATATTATATAGAACATCAAAATATCAAACATTTTATTTTTATTGAGTTAGAAAACAGAGAGATCTAATGGATACAAATTAATCTGTTAATTAATCTACATATTCACCAACGATTGTTTCATTTCATAAATAAAATTAAAATTACAAAACGTATATAAATATGTAATTTTGCATTTTCAATACCTTGTATGGAAAATCACTAGGGTGTGCAGAGGACAATAAGGATTACATTAGGATACTTTTGGAATACACAGAATATAGACATGTTTACTATGTGTGTATGTATACGTGCGTGTGTGTACGCATGCGTTAAAATTATTCTACTTTCAATATTATTTTTGTGCATATATATATATATATATATATATATATATATATATATATATATATATATATATATATATATATATATACTTTATTTAAAAACAGCAGAAATATAACAAAAGCTGTTTTAAAATAAAGCATATTACTCTACCTCTGGTATTTGAGTACTCTTTTTTCCACCTTGTTTCTCATTTATGTGCTTACTCCGGTGTATGTATATGTGTGTGTGTGTATATATATATATATATATATATATATATATATATATATATATATATACACACACACACACACACATATATCTTGCTCAGTGTCATTTGGACTAATGAGTAGAGAGTGCTCAATACATGTAGTGGATATAGATTTTTTTCCTTTCATTTAAAACTTAAACTCAGAATTTTCAGTTTTATGCCACTGGACACTCGAGCTTAAATGAAAGAAACAAAACTATATTCATACACACACAACAAAACACATGTGCTCGTCTCTTTATCCATACTCTAGCTTCCCAACACCTCTACTACACTCCGACTCATTTGAAAGGGACTTCTTTAGTCTTTGTCTTGCAAGTTAATTGGCAACTATTGCTAGTGTCACGAAAAAAAAAAAAAAAAAAAGCACCCCGTACACTCGGCAAAATAGTTGGCATTAGAAAAGCCATCAATCAGTAAGACCATCCCAAAGCAGATTTTGGACCACCGACACTAGCCTGTGAAACTTAAACCTATACCAGCGTGATAGTAATGTGTGCGTGTGCGTGTGGATATAATGGAATGAGGAAGTTAAACGATGATGATTATATATTACATGATGATTATATATTACAGGGTGTCTACAAATTCTGGGTACATGTGGATTAACACATACTTTAAGAAATTATTATTTCTTATATTTAATTGTTTGTTATGATTTTATTTACTCCATGTACTCAGACTTTGCGGACACCCTGTATTATACACATACATAACGTGTGGGTGTGTGTATAATGGAAAGAGGACGTTGAACGATGATTATATATATATATATATATATATATATATCACATAAGTATATTATACACACGTATATGATATATGTGTATGCATGCATGTACATTTACACCAATGATTGTGTGCGTGTGTGTGTGTGTATATATATATATATATATATATATATATATATATATATATATATATATATACACACACACACACATACACACACACGTATGCATACATACTCGGACACAAATACGTATATCAAATTCATTTTACTCGAGAATGCACCGTTTCCAAGCCCTTTGAATGTCTGCTTGTATGTACATGTACGTTCTCACGTATGTACCTATTTGGGGGTTGTTTTTTTTTCATAACCTATAAAAATATAGGCTATTCTTTATTAATGTTAGTGTTTGCGCACGGGTTTATTTCTCTCTCTCTCTCTCTGTATATATATATATATATATATATATATATATATATATATATAGATATACACACAAAAAAAAAGAGAGAGAATGAAATATAATAAACATACAACACGCGCGCAAGGATTACCACAAAAGACAGACAAAATAATGCCAATATGCCAGAATATGAATTCGGGTGGAAGACAAAAAAAGAAAACGGAGTTATCTCCACTTTGACTGGACAATTAGAAAAAGACAGAGCGAGCGAGCGAGCGAGCGAACGAGAGAGAGAGAGAGAGAGAGTATTAGTCTGTGTCATAGCTGAAATAACGATTTCTGTTAACAAGACAAGGCGACAACTTTGTAGAGTTGTACAGATAGTTCGCTAGGTAGCTGGCTGGTTGGCTGAATCGACAACTTGTATTTCGTTGCATTAGACGCTACCTAGATGACCAGAATTGCTAAAGGGACTCGTTAGCAAATTCCCACAATGAATTTTCAAACAAACCTCTCTACAAACAATAGAAGGATGGGGGGAAAATGATTTAAATAAAATATGAACTGCTACTTTCTATCCGTCTCTTATGCTTCCACAAGGCTACGCACTCCCACATACGATACCAGGGCTTGTCAAACACTTAAAAAATACATTTAATACACACGTATGTATACTGACACATGCTATATATTTATTCATACACACACTTCGCGTCACGAGTTAAACCCTAAATGTGTACATTACATCTCTCCCTCGTGTGTATGTGTGTGTGTGTGTGCATGTATAATATTACGTAAATATTTATACAAATACACAAATTTATATGTACTTAGTTTATTTACAGATTTTATATGTATAGACACACACACACACATATATATATTATATATATACCCCACACACTCAAAACTATATAAAATTATATACACATATACGCACGCATATGTATGTGTGTATTCACACAATAATATAAGCACACAATACATATACACAAAGATATTTAACAAAATTGCACACAAACACAATACACATATATAGGGTATCTATGTTATAAGTGCGACTATATAGCACCTAAAACAAATTGCGAAAGTATAGCAGAGGACTGGTGCGGATCTAAACACATATATGTACAGAATTTACTTGTGAATAAGTGTCATTATTTTATATGGATTTTAACAGAAAAAACTAGGGTCCGACTTAGACATACATGGTGGGTCAAAGTTAAAATTATGACATGAAAAATTTTATACTAGGGGTGCGACGGATCCACGAGTAAATACGTTGGAATATACATGTATTTATACACCGTATATGCGTCTCCTTGTTTCTTTCTGTGGAAGAGCGTAGGCTCGAAACGTTAAAGACTTTTTCACTTCCCGAGCGTTAAACTAATACATCTGTTTGTTGTCTACACCACCTGCCTTCGTCTTTTTTGTGAATTCTCCCTATATATAAATATATATACATACACACACCTTAAGGCGGTGCTCCAGCATTGCTGCAGTCAAATGACAAGCAAAAGAATGGAATGTGCACACGATATATATATATATATATATATATATATATATATATATATATATATATATATATATAAACATATATATATATATATAAGCATATGTATGTAACTAATTTGGCATGTATATTAAATATGCATGTTGGACTACGCCTTGAAGCTTCTTGTGAAACAAATCATCTCCAATACTTTCTATCGGTTTGTTTTGCCGAACAGCTAAGTTATAGGGTCCTAAGCGCACCAACGCTGATTGATTGTGAAAGGGTGCGAGAACAAACACACTATATATATATATATATATATATAAAATAAACACACGCACTCATACGACGGTCTTCCAGGATTTCCATGCACCGTAATACTCATGCGTGCCCAACGTGCAGCGAAGCGAGGTGCTTAACAGCAACACCTTCGTGCTGGTTAACATTTCGCGTACCTCATTTAATATACACAGGAGTTATATTATAAATTTCATGCTCAAGTAATACAGTAATTGGACGGGCTTGTACATACAGCGTGCCGTCCGGGGAATCCTATCTGACCCACGCAGGCAGGGTTGGGTCAGACATAGGAATACTTTGAAGACGATTTTCTACGGCCGAAAGCTCTTCCTGTTGTCAACCTTAACCGGTTTCCGAGCGAGGTAATACTTGGTCATGGCCAGACGTTTTTATTTTTATTTTTATGGAAGACTGAAAGCGAGCGCACACAACGGGCTTCCTTCAGAAGTTTCCGCCTATCAAATCCACTCACTAAGCTTTTGATCGACTCGTGGGGTACCGTTGAAGACACTTGCCCAAGGTGTCACACAGTGGGACTGAACACGAAACGTCTGTTTGTATATATGAACCTAATATATATCTTAAAGTGTCCTACTTAATTCGTTTATGATATTAGGACTGCAGGATTTCTTGAAGGGTTTCCACATTGAGCGGCAAAAGGTTTAGACGGTACAATTTACCGCGAATGTTGGCACTCCGTCGGTTACGACGCCGAGGGTTCCAGTTAATCCGATCAACGGAACAGCCTGCTCGTGAAATTAACGTGCAAGTGGCTGAGCACTCCACGGACACGTGTACCCTTAACGTAGTTCTCGGGGGAGATTCAGCGTGACAAGGCTGGCCCTTTGAAATACAGGTACAACAGAAACAGGAAGTAAGAGTGAGAGAAAGTTGTGGTGAGAGAGTACAGCAGGGTTCGCCACCATCCCCTGCCGGAGCCTTGTGGAGCTTTAGGTGTTTCCGCTCAACAGACACTCACAACGCCCGGTCTGGGAATCGAAACCGCGAACCTACGACCGCGATTCCGCTGCCCTAATCACTGGGCCATTGCGCCTCCACACTTTATCACGCAGACACTGACATTATGCATAAACAATGCCTTCTTTTACACACAATGCATGAAAGCAGATCGACACATGAAACTGGCATTAAGAAATGAGAGATTAAACAACGTAGAAAATATCCAAAATGCGGTATTATTTATTAACTCAAACTACACAGGGAAATCACGTTCAGGAAAAATGGGCGACCACTTATAAAATACACAGAGACATTTACTCCTTCAACTTCTGTTTATACGTCCCCGTTTCTAGCGGTTCGGCAAAAGAGACCGATAGAATAAGTACTAGGCTCACAAAGAATAAGTCCTGGGGTCGATTTGCTCGACTAAAGGCGGTGCTCCAGCATGGCCACAGTCTGAAACAGACTGAAACAAGGAAAAAAAAAATATGTGTGTAAATACATGAAGTACAACACCGATATTCCAGAAACTTTGGTTCCTAAGCGTTTCCGAATTAATAATTTTTTCCAAACACAATCTGAATTATACAAATATTAAATCTACTTATATAATTTTTTTTTTAAATTTAAAAAACCCAGCTACCTCTACAATAAGGTTAAATTAGCGGGGATTATAAAGAGGTTCCGGACCTTTCAGTATCCGGAAACTCGGTGCTGTACCTGCATTGCGTGTTTATGTGTGTGTATACACACACATACCTAAACAAGTGTGTCCCCGACTTAATTTCTTTGTAATTTTCAGGAAAATACTAATATATCTTGATGAAATTTTATACAAATACTTTTCAGAATCTAGGGTGTAAAAAACTAAAAATGTTGGGCACTGTACGTGTGCATGTGTGCGCGAAACACTAATATTTTTTCCGCATTAGATTCCGGATATAACCCTAATATACACACCATTTGAAAAATATTTGTATGAAATTTCATTTAAAAAAAAAAAAAATCTGTTTTACGGAGAGTTTATGAGTAAATAAAATCGGGGTGTGGTGGGGAGCAAACTTGTAGCAGTTGCATAGTTTCATGGTTTTTTTTTGTCTTTTTTTTTTTTTTTTTCCTTACTGGATGCGGTATCTCTTCGGATAGCTTAAATTTAAAAACAGAAAAGAAAGTGAATAAATATACAGCATTTTGGGCGTTCTCTGTACCCTTAAAATTTATCGTCTCCGGGCAAATTTAAGTATATGCCTTTTTATGCATGTGCATATATATATATCACAAAAATCCTCGCATTTGAGAGGCGGAAGCGGCAGATGCAGTATTATTAATGCCAAAAGGTAATATTTATCCCCACTTCAAAGTGGAGTTTAAGTGGGGATAAATACACATTTATACACGCACACAAGTATATGCTTGTGTTTGTTACCCACCCACAAGCTCTTGACAACCGGTGCTGGTTTGTTTACCTCACTAGAAACTTAGCGGTTCAGCATGGGACCGATTGAATAAGCACCAGACAAAATAATAATAATAAAAGCTAAGTACAGTTCGACTAAATCCATTTAAGTGATGCCCCAGCGTGGCCGTAGTCCAATGACTGAAACAAAGATAAAAATAAATTCACAACGTAAGAGTGGCTACGTGGTAAGTAGCTTGCTTACCAACCACATGGTTCCGGGTTCAGTCCCACTGCGTGGCACCTTGGGCAAGTATAGCCTCGGGTCGACCAAAGCCTTGTGAGTGGATTTGGTAGACGGAAACTGAAAAGAAGCCCGTCGTATATATACATATGTGTGTGTGTGTTTGTCCCCCCCCCCACCAACATCGCTTGACAACCGATACTGGTATGTTTAGGTCCCCGTAACTTAGCGGTTCGGCAAAAGAGAGACCGATCGAATAAGTACTAGGCTTTCAAAGAATAAGTCCTGGGGTCGATTTTCTCGACTAAAGGCGGTGCTCCGGCATGGCCGCAGTCAAAAGACTGAAAACAAGTAAAAGAGTAAAGAGTATAACATTATGGAAGGTCCAACTATTGACTTAAAATCTATTGGATCGACGCGAATTTATGTATCTGCTTTTAATTCATAAATATATTTACAGAAAATAAAACATCTATATATTATGTGGACGCATGTATACACATTACGTGCATACATATTGCATGTATGCACACAAATACATCTCGTAGTTGTCAGGCATGTATATTTCTATTATAGTCTCCTGACTTACAAAAAGACGGAACAGGAAGTAGATATGGGACACGTGACAAAAACATCCTGTTCAAGGAACTGACTTTTCTTTCATGCTCTCTCGCTGACAGAACAAAACTAGGTTAATTGTATCTATGTGTATATAGATAAGTACATACACATACATTTATACGTCTACGTATATACACATATGTATATCGATGTATGCGCACACAATTATACGTCTTAAGCTTTTACTTGTTTTAGTCGTTGGGCTGCGGTCATGCTAGGGCACAACCTTGAAGGGTTTAGTCAAACAAATCGACCCCCATCAATTTTTCCACCCCCTCAAAACTTCGCACTTGCTCCATCTGTTTTTGTTGCTGAACAGCAAAGTTACGGGGACGTAAACAAACCCGCCTTGGTTGTCGTCGTATTCTATATGCGTGTGTGTTTCCGTCAACATTATCCACACGCAAAATTTTTGATGGCTCAAGGTGTTGCGTAGCGAAACTGCACCCAAGACCACAAGGTGGGAAAGCACGAAGCAGAGTACTTATTCTATCGGTTTCTTTTGCCGAACCACTAGGTTACGGGGACGTAAACACACCAGCATCGGTTGTCAAGCAATGTTAGCGGGGGGTGGGGTGACAAACATACACACACAAATATATACGACGGGCTTCTTTCAATTTCCATCTACCAAATCCACTCACAAGGTTTTAGCCGGCCCGAGGCTATAGTAGAAGACACTTCACCCAAGGTGCCACGCAGTGGACTGAACCCAGAACCATGTCGTTGGTAAGCAAGCTACTTAGCACACAGACACTCCTGATATATATATATATATATATATATATATATATATATATATATTAAAAAAGGATTTCATATATATGTATATATATATAGTATTAAAACTTCAGATGTATGTTAAATTCTGAATTAAAAATAAATCAATGAAGTAATTTAGTATGGACGGGTGACGGAAAGACAGATATGCGTGTACATGTGTGTGTGTGTGAATATTCTATACGTAAACTAATTTTCTCAGCTACCATATATATAACTTCATTGCCACTGCCAGTCACACAAAGGAACTCATCCACAAATGTTACGATATTTGTAGCGAAATGTACTGTTATATTATTGCGTTTTTGTTATCCGAACTGCGATTGTCATCCTCCTATACTCATATCCATACATCACACCTTATGCAGATATTGTAACAGTTTTTAACTGTTTTGTTCCTAACCACCTCAGACCGTCCTTGGTCTTTTGATACAAACCCCATTGTTTAAAATGATATAAATTGTAATCTTTCATCAAAATTCTATACTAATATAGACATCTGCTTAATAATAAGAAATTTAATCTTTAATAATTAGGTAGTTATCTTTTTTTACTAAATTCTTCATGGTTTTTTAAAAATTGAATGAACAAACGCAGTATGTGTCAACAGAAATATGGTAAAGGGGTATAAACAAGTCCGGTCGCATAACCTCTGGGTAACACGAAGCTTCGAGAGAAAACTGATGAAAACGTAAATATAAATAAATCTGTGTTGTTTATTTAAAAGCATTTGCTGACGGTGTGAGACCAAACTAACAGAGAATCAAACCAAAAGACAAGAAAATAGGCGAAACTTAAAAAGCCCAGCCACTTTATCGTTACTATATATGTGTGTGGTGTGTGTGTGTGTCCTACTTGTTTCAGTCAATGGATTGCGGCCTTGCTGGGGCACCGCCTTGAAGGGTTTAAGTCGAACAAATCAATCCCGATAGTTTTTTCTTCAAAGTCTGGTACTTATTCTGTTGGTCTCCTTTACCGAGCCAACACTGGTTTGTCAAGCTTATGTGTGATGTGTGTGCGTGGGGGGGGGGGGATATTAAACCGGTCTGCACACAAACACACACACACATATATATATATACATGTAACCATGCACAGACATTATACACATACATGTAATCGTTGAATCACCGTGTATAAATATTCATATATCTAGATGAATAAATTTTATACACGTTCGTGTATCTGTGTAAATATACACACACGTGTATGAATATAAATGTGCAAACATACATTACGATAGATAGCTAGATAGATCGACAAACAGACATATAGACAGACAGACAGACAGACAGACAGATAGATGATTGACTGATAGATAGATAGATAGATAGATAGATAGATAGATAGATAGATAGATAGATGATTGACAAACAGATAGATAGATAGATAGATGATTGACAGACAGACAGATAGATAGATGATTGATAGATAGATAGATAGATGATTGACAGACAGACAGATAGATAGATGATAGATATATAGATAGATATATAGATAGATAGATAAATAGATAGATAGATAGATATTACATCGATACATGTGTATGATTTTTCACAATGAAACATAGTTTCGTTAGACACGCTGGGAAGAGGGGAGTTGACCTAAAATGTAATAACAGAACTAAAAGGAATAAGCGAAAGTGGAGCAGTAAAGAGTTTCTGCACAATCGTTCGACCAGTGAGAAACGGCAATCAAAATCTCCCATGCATATTGTTTCCAACCATTAAAAAAAATGGGGGTGGGGAGAGACACATATCCAATAACATAGTACTACAAACATAGGCGCAGTCGTGGTTGTGTGGTGAGAAGCTTGCTTCCCAACTCCATGATTCCCTTGGCCAAGGGTCTCTCCTATAGCCTCGGAAAAAATCACACGTATAGGTGTCATATCTATCTATCTATCTATGTGTGTCTTTGTGTTTGTTTGTTCTTCGGTCATTGCTTGACAACCGGTGTTTGTGTTTACGTCCCCGTAACTTAGCGGTCGGCAAAAGAGATCGATACTAAGCTTTAAAAAAAAATCCTGGGGTTGGTTTGATCGACTAAAACCCTTCAAGGTGGCGCTACAGTATGGCCGCAGTCAAATGACTGAAAACGGTATAAAATACATAAATCAGCCCCCCCCCCAGGTCGCGAATGTTTTTCCCACGAGAGTTCCGGACCCCAGTTATGAACTCATTTGCATACAGCCAATCAGAGCTCAACTATCAAACTAATTTATGAGCGCATAACAAGTGATGGGAGATAAGATATGGTCACTTATGGATAAAGAATGACCATGCTTCTTTTCCCTTTTAATAATGCTTATTGTTCCTGTTCTTGTTTCAACCATGGCTGCCTCTGCGTAGTTATTTGTGCTGTTGTTTATTTTGTATAACAATAAGGGGAGAGGGTTGCTAGCACATCACTATCTACCCACATTTTCCCCATACACATCTTTACCATATGCGGCCCTAACAAAATCCGATTATAGATATAGATGCAAATCTATCTAATCACTTGTCTCCGTCCAAAAATCAGGCATAACTTTGCGATCGGTCGACATCGTTCTTCGTCTTGAGTTTACTTGGTAGAGTGTGTTTATTAACTTGACAAGGTCAAAGTGAGCTCTGATTGACTGTATGCAAATGAGTTCATTACTGGGGTCCGGAACTATCGTGGGACTCCCCCTCCCCTCGGCCAAACGGCATGTTCACGGCGTGAGCAAAGAATTCATTGGTTTATTCGCCTGTTGGCTCAAGTGTTAAGCTAATCCTAAATAACAAATTTGAATTATGTGTCAGTTGCCAAACTCTTTATTGTATCCCATAGCAACAATACATAGCTTTTCAGAACGGTGTGTAACCTCACTAATTTTCGTTTCAAGCATGTTTCTTCAGACCTATTATCTATTCCTTTATCTGTCTACAAATGTGTGCATTGTAAAATAAATAAATAAATAAATAAAAAAATCGCGTCTCGTTTGTTGGAGAAGAAACCTTGTACGAAACACTGATAATTTTCTCCACAACGCTATTAAATCCGTCGGGACACAGAGGACATTTTATATAATCGATAAAGACACCATTGCTCTGTTACTATTATTTTCAAACATTTAAGAAACGTATGTTTACATCGGTCCCAACAATTATGGAGTGATCAACTGATGCTTATTTTCTCGACCCCGAAAGGATGAAAGGCAAATATCGACCTCGGCGATATTTGAACCAAGAAGGTAAGGACGGGCGAAATACCGCTAGGCAATTTTACCCGGCGTGCTAACGTTTCTCTCAGCTCGACGTCTTGATAATACACACAGATGTTTCTATAATGAGTTGTGCATATCAAAATATGAACAGAATTAAAAGTGCGTCCTACATAAAACCTACATTTGAGTAGGTAAGTATAAATGAAAAATAACCAGTGGATTAACGGCAGAAGGTGCATGTCCATACACACAGACGCAAACACAAATGCTGCACAAAAACCTGTGCCCCTTACATCAGAACCAAGATAAAACAAAAATAGTTAACAGATACAATTAATATTAAAGTTATTGAATGCAAACAGAAAGACACACGCATACACATAGTTGCGATTCACTATATGTGACATTATGTAGTATAAATCTAAGACGCACTTGGAAATAGCAGCTAATATTTAGGAAGCCCACGCCTATGTGTATTCATTCAGCTGCTTGTAAAGCTATGTTGTTAGCGGTTTTTTATTGTTCTGTCGGTGAAAATCGAACGTAAAGTGATGTAGCTAAACACTTATCTACCACTACATTGGTTACGTCCTTTCATTAATAATCCTTACTACTAAACGCACAAGGCTAGGAATTTTGGGGGACGACACTAATCGATTATATCGACCCCCAGTGGTGGTGATGATGATGACTTGAAATTTTGACAGAAGGCCAGCAATTTCGGGAGATAGGATAAGTCGATTATACCCACCCCAGTGATCAACTGGTACTTATTTTAACGACGCCGAAAGGATGAAAGGCGAAGTCGACTTCGGTGGAATTTGAACTAAGAACGTAAAGACGGATGAAATGCCGCTAAGCATTTTGTCCAGAGTGCTAACGTTTCTGCCAACTCGTCGCTTTAATCACAATAATGCTTTCTACTATAGGTCCAAAGCCTGAAATTTGTGGGGAGGGGGACTAGTCGATTGCATCGACCCCAGTGTTTCACTGGTACCTAATTTATCGACCGCGAAAGGATGAAAAGTAAAGTCAACCTCGGCGGAATTTGAACTCAGAACGTAGCAACGGGCGAAATACCGCTTAGCATTACGCCCGTCGCTACGTTCTGAGTTCAAATTCCGCCGAGGTCGCTAAGCACTTCGCTCGGCCGCTAAAGATTCTACCAGCTCGCCGCCTTAATAATAATTTCTTTTATTAGCCACAGGGGCATAGATAAAGGGGACATCACAAGGACAGACAACAATTTGTGTGCGGATTTACATAAAGGATGTGGAAAAGATGGTGAAATGTGATTAGAGTGTACATAATATACAAAGTATGTAATAATATGAATAACGCAGTCCTCTTGAAATAGGAGAAACTCCAGCTCGGGCCAATCAAGGAACCTCACAGATCCAGGATTACCCTGATCACCAAAGGTACGAGCCCTTTCTCTTGCTCTCCAATCTACAGGAGCATACTTAGAGGAGGACCATTCACTCTAACCGTTTTTGCCCCAGTCATCCATCTTTTCACAAATTCAATTGAAGGTAGCGCTTCCCTCTCTATCCTCACTTTCCTTTCCAAGTGGAACTTCAAAAAGTCAATGAGAGCCTGACCGAAGAAGATGGTGTCTTTCTCCAATCCTTGGGTCCCCAATCCTTTCGGCTTCATCCATGAACCACAAAACCTCTTTCGCCATCCCTGTGCCTATAGTCACAACTATAGGTACGTGGCTTGAAATTTCGAATGGGGGGAGGAGCTAGTCGATTGCAACGATTCCCTAGTGTTCAACTGGTGGAGCTTGAAAAAAGATGAAAGAAAGTCAACCTCGTCGGAAATTGATCTGAGAATGTAAGGAAAACGGAAGAAACGCCGCTTAGTGGTAACGATAATAATCGTTTCTAATATAGGCACAAGACTAGAAATTTAGAGTTCCCGCGGTACAATCAATTAAATCAATCTCAATACTCGACAAAAAATTTTTTTTTATCAATTTTGAAAGAATGAAAGGCAAAGTTGACCGCAGTGAGATTTGAACTTGAACCATAAAGAGAGAAGAAATTCAAAGAATGTTGTCTAACGATAACTTCTTTGGTCCAGACACGAGGCTTTTTTTTTATATATTCAGGTGATGGTGGGAGTCGGTCGATAAAATGGGTTCCATATAAAGGCGTGCAATAAAAGAGCTACAATGGACAGACATATGTTCTATACATAGAACACTAGAATCAAATCAATCAAATCGATTGACCGACTGAGCGATCAATCAATCGAATGACTTGAACAAAAGAACACGATGACAATTACAAATATTCGATTCTTGT
Organism: Octopus bimaculoides; assembly: GCF_046866305.1. Taxonomy (NCBI): domain Eukaryota; kingdom Metazoa; phylum Mollusca; class Cephalopoda; order Octopoda; family Octopodidae; genus Octopus; species Octopus bimaculoides. The sequence goes on from NC_142928.1 coordinate 165,310,868, forward strand.
TAGTTTTGCGTATAAGACTATTGACTGAGCTCACAGCTGTTTGGCCGAATCCAGGTAGGTGCCCACTAAGAGGATGAGAGTAAAAGTGGTGGTGGTGGGGAAATATTTGCGAACCAGTGGGATACGATACTAGTTTATCAATAAATAACTTGTCTTGCTACCTTATTAAGCGAATGATAACCACACTAAAATAGGAGGAAAGAAACTTGATTTAAATACCCAATTTGAAAGAAAATTAGCCTTTACTATCAAGAGTGATAGGTAATACAGTCACCTGGTATGACAAGGTGTAATGGTTCGAGTCCCGGCACTACAGTAGTTTTTTTTTTTTTTTCCCTTTATCTCAAAGTTGTGCTTCTAATATCTAATATCATTTTACATTCTGTACCACAGCAGTTAAATTCATTCACAAATGACCGACTTTGTCAGCATACAATAAGTAAACACAGAAATCCCGCCCACCACCTTGTTCATTCTTTTGTTTCAACAAATACTGGAACAAAATGATTTAGCTCTGATAGACGCAACGGAGAAATGCTTTTTTTTTTTTTTTACCAACTAAATTTTTCTTACGACTACTAAACATCTGGGATTTCTTTCTATATCGTTAATAAATTAAAATAAGAAAAACGTAGAATAAAATAATCCTTAGCCAGAGCTACATAACAAATCTGGGATAAGATGTTTCATTTTCCATAGCTCAGGACAGTTAGATATTAAAGTAAAACCGAATTAAGCAAAATTAATTGACCTTCGCAGTGAAAAGGAAAAAATTGGTCCGCAACGAGGTATTAACTAAAGAAAAACGACAAAGAAACCACACGAATGATTTTTACCTCAAACTAGTTTTAAATATAAAATGAAATTTAACAGTAATAATAATAACGATTAGGCGTTGGGACCCTGTGACATACTTTGGACGTTCAGTAATAATCAATCTTTTGAATTAACTGCAATGTTTAATTGGTACATATTTTAACAAGGCGTCATCACGAGAGGAACCGAACTATGAAGTAAGTTAAAAAAGAAAAAAAAAAAGAGGATTAGGCGGGCGAAAGCTAAGTTGAGGGGCGAATATAATACTGATTTTCTGGGGATAATTTTATCGAGGCACAAAAAAAAAAGGAGAGAAAGATGAAAAATAAAAGAAAATATAATGAGCGTAATGCGAGGAATTTGCCGGAAATAGAGCTCTAAATCGTAGCCAGTGTAAAATTGGTAATATTATTGTTGATACAATACAAAGAAAAGAATACTGTAACACACACACACACACACCAGGATTTCAAATTCAATCAAGCTACACCGCATTGCAACTCTTCATTCTACAATTTCATTTCATTTACACAACTACTCCCCACCCCCTCTACAAAGAAACACACACACACACACATAATCACGCACATTTCTCTGAAAAAATGTTCAGCCACTGAAGCCGTTCTATGGTCTATCTATACATGATATATCGCACACACACACACATATATATATATATGTGTGTGTGTGTGATGTAAGGTACAAAGAAATTTTTATAACATACATATTATACACAAATAAGATTACATTATTTCACATTTTAAACAAGAAAAAAAAAAATTCTTTCGAAGCATAAAAATGTAACTTTCAAAATAACCTTACCTGTTTTTTCCTTGATTTCGCATAAAACACTGAATAAAGCAGGTTTCATACGATGACAGTTTAGCGTGTGTTTCCTGGAAAAAAAAAGAGAGGACTAGAGTTATTAAAAAGAAGGGAAAAAAAAAGAAAAGATATTGTATAACAGATTAACAGCAACACAATTCACGCTATATACAAAATAAAGGGGAAAAACAATCTCAATAAAGTTAAAACAACTGGATACATACAATGTTAAAATTTATCGCATGCAGCAAAAATATTTATTTATTTCTGTTGGCGTATACTGTAATAATTAAGTTTTAAGTTTATGTTGTTTGTGCACTTACATGTATTGTTTTTGTGCGTGACAGAGATGTACGTGTGTGCAACCGCGTCTGTGCGCGCGCATATATATATATATATATATATATATATATATATATATATATATATATACTTTTATGTGTTTCAGCATAAAGGCTGTGGCCATGCTGGGTCACCGCCGGTGAAGTGAAATACTTAAATCACCTAAGTTTCCAGGCGCATACTGACCGGGTCCTACAAAGAAATGTTATTAAGCCGCATTTGAGTTGAGGGTAGAAGAGCCGAAGAAGGATCCGTGAATATCTGAGGGTCACCTCAACCCGTCGAACGGTTCCAAATGCAGTCTGGTTCCCTGTTTCGTAGATTTGTCTCTCAGAGGCCCTTTATATATAAGCACGCATATATAATATCGACACACACACACACACAGGCATAAATAGCACAATAAATTTCTGACTATAATTGATATTGAGATTTTATATCAGTAAATGTTTATTTATCACTAATATCTCTCTCTCTCTCTCTCTCTCTCTCTCTCTCTCACTCTCACTCACACACACACACACACACACACACACACACACATGAGCAGGGCAGTCTCGGCCGAGGGATTTTTCAATTATCCAGACTCTGAACATAAGACATCTAATTAAGCGGAAATCAAAAAGTCCAAAGATTATATTTGCAAGGAGGTGCTTACTCCGGACCTGTGGGTGGGGATATATACGCTGTATTGATTAAAAAAAAAATACCCGCGGAATGTAATACGCGTGGGTGTAAAACACACAAACTAACCTATTCCGACACGCACAAAGGAAAAAAAATATTTATAAAGACCGACACGGTAGGTTTGAGTGGGTGTGTAAGCATAAAAGAAATCATTCAGTTACAGGGATTCGTTAGAATTTTGGTATTTGAACATACAGGACGGCGAAAAGGGGTCGAGTCCCACACATACGTACACGTATCATACATACACATGTAGCCATATACGTGTATTCGAATATATATATATATATATACACATAGCTTTCCGATCCAATGCAAGTTATGGGTCCAATATAGGGATGTTTCCACGTGTGATATTTGTATAATAGAACACGAATTTATATATATATATATAAGGATTAAGAAACTATCTACAGAGTGATTCATAGCTTCGTACGAATAAACAAGCTATAAATGTAATTAATGATTATGCCCTGTGTGTAGCTGTGTGATTAGGTTATGTATTACTGACTTCACGAGATTTTTGAATGCCAAACAATAATATACTATTTGAGAGACTCGTTTAGTCAGATCCACAACAAACGTGCGTGTGTGTGTTTGTGTATGAAATATGCACATGAACATGTATATATATGCTTGTGTATGTTCATACACGCACGCACTCAGGTACGTGTATGCACGCACGCCCAGACACACACACATAAATATATATACACACATATTTCTATAAGCAAATATATACATGCATACATATACATCTGTATATGCGAACATTTATACATGTGTATGTAAATAGGCATATGTGTCTGTCTATATATATATATATATATATATATGACTGTAAAAAGGATTTAGATAATCCTATCAGGTGGTGCTATCAAGTTAGACATAGCCTGGACCAATCTTTGGTCGAAACGTATCTAAGTTTATATATATATATATATATATATATATATATATATATATATATATATATATATATATATATATATATATATATATATGTGTTTGTGTGTAAATTGCATATTAATGTGCATACACGCACACAAGTACGTAGATATCAACACACACGCACTAGCAAATATTCACTAGGCGGGTATATATATATATATATATGCTTGTATAATTTGTATATGTGTATGTATGTGTTTTCCCATACATATAGAAGATCTAGAGGCAGGTAGAACACATACAGATGAAAATGGACACGGAGTGAATATATACAAGCAAGCAAATATATACACGGATTTTCTTCTTATAAGTCTTGTGTAAAATAAACCATTCATAATGAATAAAAAAAAAGCGCGGTTGGAGACACGCCCACACACATATTTAGAGAATATATATATATATATATATATATATATATATATATATATATATATATATATATATATATATATATATATATATGGAGAGAGAGAGAGATATGCACAGATACACACACACACATATATATATATATACATGCATACACCGACTTCCCAGACATTATGGTCCGAAACCTCATGTAATCTGCACTAATTTATGAGCAGGAACTTCAAATTCCCATGGCCGCCAGACAAGTTTATTAGGCGGCCCTGTTTCCCTGTACGTTGTACAGTACACCAGTATTAATAAACTTTTATCATTTATACTAATGTACAGATTACCTGTACATTACAAATAAATTCAATATTTGTTTCAGTCAGAGGGGACCAACACATTGCTTCGGAAAAAATCAGTGAAGGCTTTGGAACCACAAAGGTTCCGAAAAATCGATGTTGTACTTGTATATACATACATATATGTGGGATAGCTGAGTATACAGGGTGGCCCAAAAGTAAGTTTACGGTTATTCAACTGTCTCTTTCGCATTCATATATTAAAAGTTTGGAACTGTTCTTTCAGCAAGATGGAGCACCTCCACGTTATGCGTTGACGGTAAGGCAATAATACCTTAACCAAGCCTTATCACGACGTTGGTTTGGAAGACGGGGCAGCATCGAATGGCCACCACGTTCACCTGACCCAACACAAATGAATTTCTTTTTTCGGGGGTATTGTAAAGAACAAGGTTTATGAGAAGAATCCCAAAACAGTAAGTGAATTAAAAGATAACATTTCTGACGCATTCACTGGAATTGATGGAGATCGGAACTTGTGCCACACTGCGTGTCAGTGTTCTGAAGAGGTTTGAAGAATGTTGCAATGTTGAAGGAGGGCATTTTGAGGATCTGAGAGATTAAACATTGTCTGTTTAAGATGTGCATAAACAATATGATTGTAAGATAGAAATTTAAATGTAATAAAATGTTTTTAAAAGAAATTTAAAGTGCCTACGTGATAACCATAAACCTACTCTTGGGCCACCTTGTATAATTTATATATTCTTACGTTCGTTTCAGTTATTGAACTGTGATCATGCTGACACCGCCTTGATAGACTGTAGTTATGCTGGGGGGGGGGTCTTGTTGAGCAAATCGATCCCAGCACTTATTCTATCGGTGTGCATAAACAAACCGTATACACAGATATGTATACAAGTCTACCAAATCCACTCACAAAGCTTTGATCAGCCCAAAGCTATAGTAGAAAATACCTGTCCAAGGTGCTACGCAGTGGGACTTGAACTCCGAAACATGTGGTCAGGAAGCAAACTTACCACACAGCCACGGCTGCGCCTACACACACACACATTCGTGCGAACGCACACGCTAGTATACTGGTGATGTCCAGTAATGGAAATGTTTGTTATGAACTAGGGTTCGCAGACAGTTTAAACCACCCACTACTGTAAAGTGAAAAGTAGCACTCTACCTGCGTATTCCACACATAGTGACGTCGTGTGTACTGTTTACTTATTCGATATAACAATTATCAAAATAAATAATGCGCCTAACATGAAAGGATAATGACTTTTAAAAAATTATAGACAGGAAAAAATAATTAGAAAAGAAAATCAAGCAAATTAGTGTAAATAATATTGAACTATGCGGAGTGAAGCGTGTGATTCTGTGTATGTTGCACACATTGCATGATGTTTGTGTGAGTACTATTCGATTGGTTTGAATGTACATGTGTGTGTGCGTGCGTGCGTGCGTACTGTTGAACTGATACAAGTCAATTTAGAGAGACAAATACACGCAAAACCAAAAAGAGATACACGTGTTACTGACACTCTACACAAACACACACACACATATCTGTGTGTGTATGTATGTAAACACACACATATATACACACTACGCACACACAAAAGATATATAGATACATATGTACATAGCGTGCCACCAAAAAGATGTTAACATCTGATTACTCAATTTTCATTTCTTTGTAGATTTACTAATTAGAAATAATGAAATAAGCCAGACTAGGCTTTGAACGAAGGCAATTTTATCCTAAAATGTTTACTGGAAGTTTGAAAATGCAGTCAAAGCACAAAGACAGTTTAGGAGGGAAGTTCCACCTTCATGACTTGAATTAGAGATAAATTTGAAGCAAGATGGAAATGTTCCAGAAGACACTCTGCAAGAAAGGATACTAAAAAAGAAGTATAGCCAGTGTTCAAAGAAATCTGTGCTGTCAAGTAAGTTGTGAGATAAGAACCTCAAAATCAAGGATTGATTGCATTTTGAAACATTGTCATTATGTTTCATTCCAAATAATGCATGCACTCAAATATGACGATCCAGACCAAAGAGTAGAGTTTTGTAAATGGTACTTGGCAAAATGTGTAGAAGACATGCACTTTCCAACAAGGATTGCTTAGAGTGATGAGGCTACATTTGAATTAAATAACACAGTTAACTGCCACAATTGCACTTCCCAGTAAAGTCATGGAACAAAAAAAGAAACTAATCACATTCCTTGAAGAAAATGACTTGCTAACGACCAACATGGTCTTCAACTAGGAAGCTACTGCTTCATACAGCTCCAACAACACAATGATTGGATGTTTAAACAGTTGCTCGACCTTTAAAATAGCAATATATCTCAATTTTGTGAAAGCCTTTAATAAAGTCAGTCACAGAATGATATCATAACCTGCATGATCTCGGCATAGTTGGAAAACTGTAGGAATGGCTACATGGCTTTTAAAACAGATTCCTGACAGTAGTAACCAATGGGGTTATCTTCCAGGAAACAATAATAGTGATAGGAGCCCCCCCCCAGGTATGATCTTCAGGCCACTGCTAGTCACAGTGACACTCATACAAGCCCTTAGTTATGCAGAGAGCAAAACTCACTAGATATGCACAAGGTACAAAAGTATCACAGATGATAAAGACCCTGGAAGATTCTATGCACCTGCAACATGACTTACATCCTACATATAAGTAGGCTGAAGGAATTAAAATGCAATTTAATGCTGAAAAATTCTAAACCCTCAACTATCAGTAGACGAAATTCAATGCAATGCTGAGAAAATACTTTGGATCAGGAGAAATTGCAGCCCCAGAATCACAATCAGTATGTGACCCAGGTATTAATATAAGTAATGATGCTTCTTTTCATGTGCAGATTAAGATGTCAATGAAATGTAGGTAGCTAGTCAGATAGATTCTACGAACTTTTAGAACTCAAGGGCAGGAAACCATGATGGTCCTCTAGAGAATATTTGCCCACAGCCACATCTAGATTATTTTCCCCAATTGTGGTTCCTGCATAGTGTAAAATTAATAGAACTTAAAGCAATCCAAAGCTACAAAAAAAAAAAAAAAAATTGCCTTAGTGAAACAGATCAGCTACTGAGAAACCGAAGATGGAAAAAATATGCAGTAATGTATGGCTGGAAAATCCTAGAAGGATTTGCATCAAACTTTGGTACTGAAAGCTATACTAATCCTCAAACAGAGCACCACTGCATAGTACGAAAGATCCAATCCTTGCAATTGAGATCAAAAACCAAATGCTGCATTAGCTTAGGAAAGACTGAACTGGTGTGTAGTTCAGGGAAGACTGTACTGGTATGGTCATGTGATGCATATGGATGTGGACAGCTGTGTGAAGAAGTGGTGATCACTCAATATAGATGATGCTTATGGAAGAGGGTGATCCAAGTTAACACGGGATGCAGTTATGAAGGCTGATTACAGGTAACTTTGGACCTCACAGAGATAACAAGGGAGTGGGATAATTGTGTGTGTGTGTGTGTGTGTGTGTGTGCGCACGTGTGTGTGTGTGTGTGTGTGCGCACGTGTGTGTGCGCACGTGTGTGTGTGTGTGTGTGTGTGTGTGTGTGTGTGTGCAGCTGCCCCTTTACCCAAATTTCCTCCTCAAGGCACCATTATCACCTTCCATTTCTCCAGCTGCAATTTTTCTTTGGATACCATTAATCTTCCAAACTGCCCAAAACCGTTTCATGATATTCATCCCTCATTCTTAATACTGTCCTCACAATCCATATTTTTACATTCCACCTACCCAGCTATCAAATCACCTCACCTCAATCATCATTACTATTCTATTTACTACTCTTCATTACATTTGGTTATCCCCTACCCCTTACCTACCTCAACCTTATCCAGTCTTAAGCTACTCTTCCCTACTTCCCCTATTTAGATCTGCTCAATACTTGTTCTTAATTCATTATAATTATTTACTGCCTCGCCATTACCCATCTCTCACTTGTTCATTCTTGCAACCTCCATCCACCTATATTCTCTGTTATGTTACCATTCACTTCCACTCACAGATGCTTCATCACCACTATTTTCATCTCTCCCCCAGACACTCCCTACATTTTATTCTAAAATGTGAGAAGCCATGTGGCCCCTCTACAACAAGAAACCTCTTCTGATCTGGTCCCTTCTCTCATACTTTAACTCTTTGTCTCCTAGTAGAAAATAAGGTTACTCTCTCAGGGTTCATTGTTTTACAAGCAGTGTGCCAACTTTACAAATCCTGATAGCATGAGAAAAGCAACCAGTACATACTGTAAATTGGTTGGTGTAGGAAAGGTACACAGCCATACAAACCATGCCAAAGTAAGCAGCGGAGCATGATGCAGTTCTTGGACCCATGAGATCCTGCCAAATGATCCATCCCATACCAGCTTGAGATAAGGGTATTAAATGATGATGATGGTGATGATATATACATATGCATACATATACATGTCTATCTATCTATCTATCTATCTATATAAACACAAACATATGTACATATATATATATATATGTTTGAAGAACCTACAAGAATAGGTGCAAGCACTAACATTTATAAAACATGTGACATATTAATAAAAAAATCTGTAAATGTACAACCATCCAGATATCTGAGTACCTTATTATTTTTTCCAATATGTAATTCCTGTACATCACCTCCAAACCTTCCAACACACACACACACATACATATATATACACACACATACACACACACACACACATCTTTACAGGTGTTATCCATCTCAATCATATTTCATCTCGGTAATCTCTATTATATCTCAGTGTGCTCTGAGATTACTCTTAAGACTAACAGTTGACCTGCAATGCTTCAAGTATGTATAATAGATTAGATTCAAAACATTTACAGGGTTTACACATAGCGCTTACAGACAGTACAGTAATTTCGTGCAGGCTTACACAGCCAGCTCTTAATAGGAAATATTGGTCACAAAGATTGCATTTCCAACTCTTTATCTTATCTGGTGCATCCACAATACCTCCCTTTTTCAAAGTATGTTTCAACACAGTGCATACTACTCTTTGGCCAGCTCAAAGTGCACAATACCTTCCTACAACAGAGAACTCCATCTATTTCTATTACCCCTTACTCTTCCCAGAATTGAAAATCTATTTTCATTTATACTGAGTGGCTGCTTTTGAATTTCAGCATACTTTTAGGTATAGGGTTGGGGAAAACAGTAAGAGAAAGCGCTCTAAAAACATGCATATATGGTCCATGTCCAGTTGCTGTAGTTTCCACAGCCTGTCACTGCTTACTCAGATAAGTCAGATTGAATGTGTATATTACAGACACACACACTACACAGTGGTCTGTTAACCTGGCAGAAATACCAACCAAATCTTAAAGACACACTAAATAACATAATCGTTCATACAATACATGTGAGAAGAAAGATGGAATGGTTACGTCTGGAATGTCTCTTGTAGATGTACTATTGAATCAGAGGTTATCTGGAGTTAACCAACAATAGAAACTGAAACAACCAAATGTATTCATAAATCAAAAACAAAACAGACAATGATACGTTCTTCTTTGCATACTGTCCCGACAACCCATTTCAAAATCCACTTAGGAGAACCGAAGAGAAATTTCTGAGATTTCAAATAGTCTTGAATAACACTGATTCATATGATTCTTTTAAATAGAAGGCATTTTCAAAGTAAATAATAGTTTCTTGTTTTTAGCTAACAAAATTCAACATTAATACTGAAGGTACAAGTTCTGCTGGGCCAGACAAGCTGCAAGGTTTACAGACAACAGGTGAATCCAATGCAGCTGCTGAGAGGTATCCAAGAGATTGAAAAAGGCCAGGTGGAAGGCCTCAGTGACAATAGGAAGATGATTTAGTAAAACTATTCAAACCAGCATGGAAAAGAATATGGCACAGTAAAGAAAGAACTGGAAGCTCATTGTGACCAGCAGTGTATAACATCCGATGGTGTGATAGAGACGATAGGTGAATATAGCAATATCATACATATGTATGTTTTTATGTATTATGTATAAAAATACAACTTCTGAGAATAACAAAAAATATTTCAGAAGTGAATGACTTAAATAGAACTCAATGAAACAATAAAAGCAAGAAATATTCAGTTCAGAGTTGAATTTTGTCATCTGCATTTATGTTTTTTGCATTTGTAACAAACTTACGATTTTAGAGATTGTGTGTATACATAACCAGTGTAGGGGAGAGATTATATTTATATATATATATATATATATATATATATATACATATACTGTTCAAAGTGAATCAATGTTTAATGCATGACTGCTGGTATTTAGCAATGTTATCAATTGTGGAGAGAGTGGGGTACAAAAACAAAAAAAAAAACGCGAATTATGTTTTGAACTTAAGCAAGAACTGAATTAAAAAACTTGAAACTATTCTTTACAATATTTGACCATTTCTGCCACATCAATAAACCAAGTAACTTCTTATAATGCTAAAAATAGTTCAACTTACCATTTATCAAATGTTACTGATGTATTATTAGCTTACACAATGTTAAAAAAAGTGTCTTCCTCATTCGTGCTTAATGAAAATGTACTCTACATTTATTAACATATATATGGGATGAATGTAATGTATGATAATAACAAGGATGTTCATTTAAACGAATAAAATTTTTAATGAATGCCATTTTTAAATAAATGGCATACACAAGTGTGACTGTGTGGTTAAGAAGTTTACTTCCCAACCACATGATTTTGAGTCCACTGCATGGCATTTTGTGCAAGTATTTTCTACTAAAACCTCAAACCAACTGAAGCCTTTTGAGTATATTTAGTAAACAGAAACTGTAATAATTGTGTACACATGTGTTTCTTGATATTGTGCGATTGTTGTAAATGAATATCATTCATATACAATATTGTGTGAAAACATGTCAGGCCATAAGGAAATATTATCTTGGTTGAAAAGATGTAAGATTTGGCAACAGGAAGGGCATCCAGCCATAGTTACATTTTCAGAACTATACAACTGCAAGGTTTACTGTTTGAATCTCTAGCAATGCTTCCAAACTACAAGCAGTTTGTATAAAAATTAATAAGCATCAAATAAAGCAATAATCAATAATGATAATGATCATGATTGTACTGGAAGACAAAGGTACAGTACCATAAGGATCCAAACTATACCTCTTCTATTCAAATTTAGCTGCACTCCCACAGGAACTGGCCAATAATGAATAATAACACAGGCACAGCACCTGCAGTTTTCAGGGGAAGGGATCTGTCGATTAACACAATATTTTATTATTGATCTGAGGGAAAACAAGCAAGATTTGAAAGATGAATGAGGAGCCAACCCTAATACAATACCCCAGGACATTTTTTTGCTGAGGCTCTAATGATTCTGCCAATAATAATAATGAGAATTTTAATATTATCAGCCTATATTATCATATCATTGTTTAATATCTGTCTTGTGTTAGTATGTTTGTGTCTCCTTGTCTTGCCATATTGTCGCTGTAAATTAATGCTATTCATTTCCAATATTCTGGGAAAACATATCTGCCTATGGGGAATTATTACCTTGCTTGGAAATGAGGTAGACAATTCAACAGGAAACTTTACAATGTATTGATACTTTTCTGAAAGCTAAGGGTATTTCAAGAGACAAAAAAATTTGCAACATGAAACTGAAACAAAACCAGAACTGGGTCTAAATAGTTTTGACTCTTTCTTGTCTTTTAACAACAATTTTGCAATTTAATAAACATAATTAACAAAGTAATGCATACAAGAGAAATTTTTTGCAAGAGAAACAGATTTTTAAGTAGATGTGTGTATGTATATATAATTGAGAGAGAGAGAGAAAGAAAGTCAGCAAGTGAGTGAGTAAGAATGTTGTTTGTGTGGTATCTTATACCACATTAGAAAAAAATAATGATTTCAACAGTTAAGATTTAAACCAGGGCTGACAATGAATCAATGCCTTGATTTTCTTTGCTAATAAATGCTTTCATTTTCATACAAATCTATGCCTGTTGTATGTGCATAACGGTTACACAAATGGCAATAAGTTCTGAAAAACGAAGTATTCAAAGTGTGTGTATATGCATGCACATTGATCCAAGTGAAAAGAAGGTGCAGAAGAGGAAAGGAGACCAAGGGATAATATATGGAAGAAATAGGGGAAACTGACCTCAAGAAGCTGAAACTTATGAAGCAGATGACAAAAGCATCAATAATAGATGAGACTTTGTGCTAAAGAAGACCAATTCAACACATATATTGCCAGAATAGAAAAACAAACTCATAATTGTGTGTGTGTGTGTGTGTGTGCATGCGCTGAACTGCACACAGCCAACTGGCTGCAATAGCAAAGCAAAAAACAACACTTCATACATACACTACAGAACAGAGAAATCAGCTAACACCACGATTTGAAAATTTCCAGAAGGGACCCTAACACCGAGATATTGACATACAAGGTAAAAGTACTGACTATAGACCTGTATTATTTCTTATAACTTGCACTGTTTTGGTTTTATAAATAAATATATTTGGGAATATATCTAATATATAAATGAGTGAAAGATGTATATTAGATATATACAACATACACATGTCTAAATTTACACACACTATGTGTAATTCTCTTTAAATCTTGAGTGCTCAAGTGGTACTTAATTTTATCGCCCCTGAAAGAATGAAAGGCAACGTCAACCTCTGTGGTATTTGAACTCAGAACATAAAGGAATCGGAAGAAATGTCACTGAGCACTTTTGTCTAATATGCTAAAGATTTTGCCAGCTCACTATACAGTCAATTCCCTGCAATTACATAGTAACCATCAATGAATAAAATTCTTATGCAACTAGCTCAGTAGATGATCAATTTTGACATTGTCAATAGTAGGATACACATGTATGGATTATATGAGAATGAAATTAAAGCGATTTTACTTGCAGTATGATCATGTGTGCATGTGTGTATATACACATACACACGCCTGTTTCACCTAGTCAATGCTATTTTTTTTTCATTCATTGATATGTACATGATGACAATCCTTTGACTTGTGTCATAGGTTTTTCAGTTCTCTCTCATATACTTCAATACCCTGAGCTTAACCTGATTCACACATCTCAACAATGACTTTCACACACTTTTTAATTAATTACCCAATCACAACACTGTGGATGAAGAAAAATTTAATTAGGTCAACTACAGAGTGGTGTAGTCAATAAAGAAAACAAAAATAACACCTTGTGATTGCTTGATTTTCTATAATCTTTTGACAAATTTTATCTATTACGAAAATTGTTTTATTGAAACATTTGCATTGCATAATAAAAATTAAATTACATCGACAGTTTTAATTCTTTCAAATGGTGACATAAGTTGTTTTGTAAACAAGAAGTGGACTTCAGCTATTTTAAACAGTATAGAAATGGAACCATCCAGAATCACTTATTCATATCTAAATCAAATGTTTACACTTCATCAACTCTTTCACTTTAAATGGAAAAAAACATGCAATATATCAAATTTAAAATTATTTGCATATGCAATTAATTGGAACCATTCCTTCCCAGCACAAAATACATTGTAGACTTTCTTATCAAACAACAGATGGGGTGGGGGGACACACAGCTTCTTGTAGAACAACCTGTGCAGAGGATTTTGTTTATAGTGATCAAATGTTTGTGTTGTACATTAGCTCATGCCCTCCATCAAATTGACATTGCCTGTACAAGTGCATGGTGTGCCACACGTCAGATGTCAACATGATTGTAAAGCAGAAGTATTTTATATATACATATATGTATCCTTAAAGATATATGAGCACACAGACACACATACATTGTGTATATGAACAAACAGACACAATTTGTAACTATTTCAGAATTATAAACAATATCTTTTATATCCTAAGAACTGTTTATCAGTCTTTAGCTTGCATCATATAATCATAGAGCAATGTCCTATATAATCAATATAGTCACTTATTTCGAGAGAAGAAACAGTCGATTTTACCAGTGTTTTACAGCTACTATATCAACCACCCTGGAAGAAAAACTATCATCTCTGCTTCATAAAGCATTATTATTGTTGTTGCCTAACCATACCAGCATGTAAATGGTCATAAAATGATGACTGAGCTGGCAGAACTGTTTGTTAGCTTGTTGGACAAAATACTTAATAGCATTTCTTCTGACTCTAAATTCTGAGTTCAAATGCTGCCAAAGTAAACTCTGCCTTTCATTCTTTCAGGGTTGATAAAATACCAATTAAATACTGAGGTTGGTGTAATTGGCTATCCACTCCCATTAAAATTGCTAGTTGTGTGCCAAAAATTTACAACAAAAATTTATAACAATTACTATTATCTAATATAGGCACAAAGCCAACAGTTTGATGAAAGAGGATTACTAGATCAAACAGACCTTAGTACTTGACTGGTACTTTATTTTATTGACCCTGGGAAGATGAAAAGGCAAAGTTGAACTCAGCAGGATTTGAACACAGGGTAGGGAAAAGCCGAAACAAATTCCGCAATAATAATAATTTATTTCTCACTTGAACGATAGATAAGGGGATAATGCAAGAACAAGCCCAATGATATAAATAAAAACAAAGAAAAGATAGAAAGAACAGAGGAGGTTACCAAAGGCAATTCTTCCCAACACATCCTGGTTTGCACTATTTACTGGTCATGTCCTTCAGCCTACAAGTGTAGGATGAATGTAGTCTTTTTTTCACCCAGATCATACTTTCACACATTTGAGTTATTGTAAGAGAAACCAACAATGATTTCCAACATTAGCATGAGGGCACATATTTGAGGGGCAGGGGAATACAGTAGAATGTATTGCTATACATAGTGTGTGTGTGTGTAATGGTAATTTTATCTATCTTTGGGTATAGCATGATAGAAAGAACAATAGAGAAACAAGCACAAATTCTGAACAGAGGTTGTTCCATATTTTAATGACTCCGAGTGTGCAATAAACCAGGTTTTAATCTTTTTAATAATAAATATTTCTTTTCATAACCAAGGGGCCCAACACATTGGAAAAAATGCAGAGGTTAAATACAGGGGAGAACAATAAACAAGAGAAATTGGGATTATAAAAAGTAAAATAAAAATTTAATTTCAAAATACAAATACATAAGTGGAGGAGGGGGGATAAATTGATAAAAACTATAGAATTGAAATAGGAAAATAAAACCGTAGTATATTCCTGGTACTTATTTCCGTACAGTCCACGTAAACAGAGCATGCAGTTTCATAATCAGAATAGTTCATGACCACTGGTTAGTAAGCAATGTGGCAAAATGCCGCTAAACTGAACATTGGTGATAAAAATCAAGATTTGTAACTATTTACTTTAATTCTACATGTTATAAGGCCTCAGCTTGGAACGATTTAATAAACGCTAATACATCTATTGAGTAGCGCTCTAATACAATTGCAATTATGTGTGTGTAAGCACAAGCATATGAGAGAGTAAGATAATTGTATAGAGGCACATGTGAAATCAAAATCACCGAGAGACATGCATAATGTGGGAAACAAAGATGTGACTATGCAGCTTTATATGTCAACATTGATGTTGAAAATCACCACGTGGAGCTTTTGACATCAACAACATACAATCACCTGTGTATATTCATATAAAAACCATATGTGCAGCGCATGTATAGGTAACTTTCCTATTATTGACAGCCGATTTATATTTACTAAAAGTATAGTAAAGAATCACATGTTTATATAAACATGTGTGTGCATGTGTAAGTGTGGGTGAATCGCACATAAAATTTTGAAGGCTTCAGTTATGAAACCTTCATCAGAGAGTCAGAAGGCCACATAACTGAAACTTCCAACTGTCAGCCATTATTTGTATAAATGAAATAAATATGTTATTCTACTGCTAAGTATTGAGCAATCCTTCAGTTTTAATGTTTATTTTTGTACACAAACATAAAAGTAAACATTAATGCACACACACATGTATGTGGTATGTCTCAATTTTGTAAAGGTCTTCCATAACCTTCATCACAGAACACATGCAAACAAGACATATATCACATAACCGGAAAACTGGGGGGAATGACTGCAGGACTTTTTAAAAGGTAGAGGTTGGAGAATCTCTCATAGTCCAAGGAATTACTCAAAGAAACTGTCTTAGAGCTCATAGTACCCTCAGCTGTAGAGAGAGCCCCCTCTGCACTGGCTAAGCTGATGATACAAAAGCATCACATGCAATGAAGAACTGATGATGCTGCATACTTCCAACAAGACCTGAATACAATATATAAGTGGGCAGAGGACAGCAATATGCAATTTAATGCGGGAAAATTTCAAAAGCACTACTTGTCAACTCACAAACACTAACACACTGCAACAAAACTACACAGGACTAGCCATGAGGTACTGCAGCGTCAGAGTTATAAGTGCATAAGCTTGGAATCGATATGAATGATGATGCAACACTTCAGGTGTATACAACTAAGATGGCTTTGATGTGTAAGTAACTGGCTGAGTGAATTAGGAGATCTTTCAGAGTAAGGCACGAGGATCCCAAGATGGGGTGGGTGGGGTGGGGTGGGGTGGGGGCAGTGTTGCTTTGTCATTTGGACTATTGCTCCCAAACAATGCTCACCTACTTGCATAGTGGCTAAATTAAATGCAAAAGTTCAAGCAGTCAGGTGCTCCTACACCAAATAGATTGCCTCAATGCAACAAATGACCCACAAGGAAAGGCCAAAGAAGCTAAAACTGTACTTCCTGGAGCAAAGGCAAAAAAAGATATAGTGATGTGTATCTGTGTGTAAGATCCTTGAAGAGTTGGTACCAAATTTCAGCATTAAGAGCTACACTGGTCCCCAAACTGGTTGCCACAGAATAGTGTTAAAAGTCCCACATTTCCTACATAGATCAAGATCCAAATACTACAATAAATAGCTAAGCATTTAAAGGACCCACAGCTCTTCAATAACCTGCTCAAACATTATGAGACCATATGTAGGGTGGACATTGATGTCTTTTAGATGCACTTGGACACTCTACTAAGACCTTAGATGAACCTGCTTCACAACAAGAGATACAAATGAGAGCAGTAGTATTAAACTCTTTTATCCATCAAAGACCAATGTAACAATATTAATGGTAGCCCAGCATGGCCACAGACCACAAGATAGAACAAGTAAAAGTGTATATGCATATACATATATTCTTTTACTTGTTTCAGTCATTTGACTGCAGCCATGCTGCAGCACCGCCTTTAGTCAAACAAATCGACCCCAGGACTTATTCTTTGTAAGCCTAGTACTTATTCTACCAGTCTCTTTTGCCAAACCGCTAAGTTACAGGGATGCAAGTACACCAACATCAGTTGTCAAGCGATGGTGGGGGTACAAACACAGACACACAAACACACATACACATACATGTATGTATATTATGACAGCCTTCTTTCAGTTTCTGTCTATCAAAACCACTCACAAGGATTTTGGTTGACCCGAGGCTATTGTAGAAGACACTAGCCCAAGGTGCCATGTAGAGGGAATGAACCTGGAACCATGTGGTTAGTAAGCAAGCTACTTACCACATAAACACTCCTATATATACAAATTATTTATAGAAACACATATGCTCCCCACCCCACAAACAAACACTTATTACAGAAAGTGATAAGATCTTGGAAATGGAATAATCAGAGACCCAGGATGTGTGGTAGAAAAGGACTAAGTGTATGATGATACGTGAGTGAAAACAGGGTTTAGACAGGCGATACAAAAGGGGAGAGTAAAGGGTTCAATGTAACCTGTTGCATCAGACATAGGAAAGAGAGGTCAAGTGAAGATAGAGATTGGGGTGGGATATGGAAAGTGACTGGGCCCCACACTAGTGAACAGTACAAATGGATGTTGATGAGAGGGCCAAATAAGTACAGCCATACACTGAGCAATGTATGGTGGACAGAAATCTGCCAACAGTGAAATTAAGAAGAGGAGGGAGTGACTAAATTGTGTGAGAGGAGTTATAGAGGCATGGGCATGGAAAGAATAAGGTAAGGATATGGGCAAAAAAAGAGACAAATATGACAGTGAATGAGTGGTAAAGATGGGTAACAAGATGAAGAAGGGTAAGCGATAGAGTGATAGCAGAGAAGGGTAAGTAATGGGGAGTGACAGAGGAGAAGGCAACAGAGGTGTTAGGTGAGAGAAAGGCTAACAAAGAGGCCAATAATGTGACTTTGACAGCATGCAGAGGAAGATAGAGAGACAAATGAAGACATAGAGAAGGAAGATATGGAAGCTATAAAAGATTCTGTAATGGGAAAAGATTTAGTGAAATTTTAACTGATGCACATGACTGCAGGGAGTTAGATTTAGACACCTGTAATGTAGATGAAAGCTGAGAATTTCAAGAATTCTGTCCCGGGCCACTGGACAGATGTCACTGGAGCAACAAAGCCAAAAGGAACATGGTAGAGGAACAATACAGTTAACAGGGCAGTCAAGACAAACAGGCATAGAGAACCTAAGAGGATGGTGGCTAGAAGAGCAGCTATGAAACAGGTTTGAAGTGTTCAGGATCTTAAGGCAGTGTGTGAAAGAGAACAGAGAGGTCACTGGTGAGAAGTGTATTCAAAATGATGAAGGCATACTTGCCACTGATATGGAAGATAAGAAAGTAGCACAGAAGTGCTATTATGAGAGGTTGTTTCATGTAAAGAATGCATGGGATAAAGAGAGGGTATCTTGTGATGACCCTACAGAGGGACCAGAAATTCAAGGTGACAGTAGTAAAGTAGATAAGGTGATCGAGGAGATAAAGATGAGAAAGCTGCAAGTCTATCTGGAATAGTTGTGGAGATGCTCAAAATATATGGTGAGTTAGGGTACATGATTACGACCCAGATAGTAAATCAAGTTGTACAAGAGTTATACCCAATGACTGGCATAACAGTATCACTGTAAGCTGCTACAAAGACAAAGGAGATGCCTAAGACAGAAGCAGTTATACAGAATTAAATTACTGGATCACAGAGAGGGTCATTGCACAATTGATTCACGAGAAGATGAGATGCTGAGGATCTAGATGAGTTGCAGTTTAATTTTGTGCCTGGAAGAGGTACTACAGATGCAACTACAAGAGAAATACTTGGCTAAGAATAAACCATTATTCCTGGCCAGAGAAAGCATTCAACAGGGTATCACATACAGTAACCTGCTGGTCACTTTGGTACTCTCAGAGAAATGACTGATATGCAGAAAAGGAGTATGTTTAAATTCCATACACTGCATTTGATATAAGCTATGGGCACAATAGATGTAGTGAAATCACAGGCAGATGATTAGAGAACATAGGCTTCATTTGTGATAGATGCACTGGAACAGTAAATTCCATGAGCACACCTGAAATAGAACCCTTTGAATGCTTGGCTAGCTCTCTTGAAGTGGTTGATAGCTTTTGTTATCTAGGAGCTGTCATCATAAACAAGGAAGGTGGTTACTGTGAAAATATAGTAACCAGCACAAGAACAGGTTGGAAGAAGTTAAAGGAGCTACAACTACAGTTGACAATAAAGGTCTTTTCCCAAGGAGTAAAGGCAGATTGTATGATATTTGTGCTAGAATTGCCATGCTGTATGGTAGTGAGACATGGGCCTTCAATGCAGAGGACATGAGATGACTGGAAAGAAATGAAGCAAGCATGCTCCATTGGATGTACAACAGTATAAATGTGCTGAGAGAAAGACTAGACATAAAACGAATTACATGTACTTATGAAACAAAAAAGACTATTCTAGAATGTGTATAGATGAAAAGAGCTAATCACTAAATGTGACTGGAGTACCCAGGAATATGTCTGAAGTGGTGCAGGCTGACTTCAGGACCCTAAGCTTAACAGAGGAAAAACAATAAAGAACCAGGATATCTGGCAATACAAGGGTCTCATGAAAAACTGCCTATTGTAGTGAAACTGAGAATACAAGGGTAATATTTGTTGACATATCCTGTTAACAATTTGTCTGCTAGCTCTGCACTTCTGAGGACAAGTGGAAGGAAAATAAACCTTAGAAGGAAATAGGGAAGAGTTAGAAAGGAAGGACATTGGCTGTAAAAAATGGTCTCAATATATATACTCAGCTAACCCATACTAGCATGTAAAAAAATACATAAAACAGACAGACACATATTGAATTTTACAAAGGCTGACAAACTTCATAAAATATTACCCAATCTTTAGACAGGAGTGAAGCAGTTGAACAATACAAAGGTATTTTACTAAGGTACTTTTAAAGACTGCAAGTAATTTCAATGGTGAAAACAGCATCTGTTACTGCTCTCAGTTTCACATTCTAAGTTGTTAGCTGCATTGTGTGGCAGTGTACTGATAATTGAGCTTCATAAAAGTAACTACAGCAGTAGAACGGATACTGCAAGCTATCTTCATGTCTAGAAAGTGTACTGCCAAAGTGTACTGAATAAATATGATGGGCTTCCACATAGTTCCCATCTACCAAATTCACTCACAAGGCAAGGCATATATTTTGTGGGTAGTCACCGACTTCCACAGCATCGAAGATTTC
>NC_142928.1:165336772-165349272 GCF_046866305.1 Octopus bimaculoides
AGCATGGAAAGCGGACGTTAAACGATGATGATGACGAAATAAATACATATATATATATATATATAGGCGCAGGAGTGGCTGTGTGGTAAGTAGCTTGCTTACCAACCACATGGTTCCGGGTTCAGTCCCACTGCGTGGCACTTTGGGCGAGTGTCTTCTGCTATAGCCTTGGGCCGACCAAAGCCTTGTGAGCGGATTTGGTAGACGGAAACTGAAAGAAGCCCGTCGTATATATGTGTATATATATATATATGTATGTGTGTTTGTGTGTCTGTATTTGTCCCCCCACCATCGCTTGACAACCGATGCTGGTGTTTTTACGTCCCCGTAACTTAGCGGTTCGGCAAAAAGAAACCGATAGAATAAGTACTAGGCTTACAAAGAATAAGTCCTGGGGTCGATTTCCTCGACTAAAGGCGGTGCTCCAGCATGGCCGCAGTCAAATGACTGAAACAAGTAAAAGAGTAAAAATATATATATATATATATCATCATCATCATCATCATCATCGTTTAACGTCCGCTTTCCATGCTAGCATGGGTTGGACGATTTGACTGAGGACTGGTGAAACCGGATGGCAACACCAGGCTCCAGTCTGATATATACACATATAAATATATACATACATATAAATATATACATACATATACATACATACATATATATATATATATATATATACACATATAAATATATACATACATATAAATATATACATACATATACATACATACATATACATACATATAAATATATACATACATATAAATATATACATACATATACATACATATAAATATATACATACATATACATATATATAAATATATATATATATATATATATATATATATACATACATATATATATGAATATATAAATACATATGAATATATACATACATATGAATATATACATACATATGAATATATACATACATATGAATATATACACACCAGGTGGTTGGGAAGCAAGCTTCTTACCACACAGCCACTCCTGTAGCTATGTATATGTATGATATTTATGACTGCCTACATATACAGACAAGATTGTGTGCATGTGTATATATGTGTGTATATGCACTGATGTTCCAAATATGTGTTTGTATAAATATATATATATATATGCATAGTCATATATATATATACTCGCGTGCATTCACACATATACCTATCTAATGATTAGCTCACATTTCCTATCTTCCTTTACATATATATTTATATCATTTACATAGTGTACATGTTATAATATTTACCTTATAAAATGTGTACATACATATATATTCACAAGGCATGTGCTCATAATATGTATTGGTAGCATATATTGTGTTCTGTGAGATGTATCGGCAGTATATATTGTATTCTGTACATATATTTGGAGAATATGATGTACCATTGTACATTTAACATATACAAGTAGTCTACAACATACTGTGTAAATATGTATTATATTTGTAGTACACTTATTTAATTACACATACATTTATATGCACACACATATATAAAACCACACACATATATACATAAAGGTGTGTTGATGCTTACATGTAGGCATGTTTTTATACCAGTAAGTATATTTGCCTGTATAAATGCATGTGCGCACATGTGTATGTGCTGCTGTTCCGATCATACATGTCTCATATAAACTGCTTTCCCACTAACCGAACAAAGGTGCTATCTCTTTGCCTCAGCCAAAGTGTGTTTTTTTTTTTTTTTCCTTCTTTTTATCCAACTTCCAGACTATTCCTTTCAAAATATGCCAGGTTTCACTCTTTGATTTACAATACATAGACCTCATTCTTCTATTACCAGGAATAGATTTTCAGCCCCATGTCATGTCTGATTTAGCAAAGCTATGGTGACTAAAGGCATTGCAGCCATGACCATTTTGAATATTTTTATTCTACATGACCTGATAGAGTGCTTCATTCTCCAAGACAGTGGACTATGTTTTGACTGAATAGTTGGTTGTAGTTTCTAGTACATGTATAACATTGACTTTAAAGAACCTTTTGTTCCAATGCCTTTCTGGTTTACTGACTTTTTTCCTAACCAGGAGCAATCACCTCTTAATTAAACACGTATTAAATTTACTCCAATAATTAAATGAAATAAAAGTATACATTAGTATAGTGTTGGGAAGGACATCCAGCTCATCCAACTGTAGAAACCTTTACAAAGCAGACACTGAAGCACAATGCAATCCTTGGGCCCATCAGCTCCTGTCCAACCATCCAACCCATGTCAGCATGGAACATGAATGTCAAAATAATGCTGATGATACAAGTTTTTAATACTGTACTATGTAAGGTACTGCAAAATAGGGTCACCCAGTAAACAAGCCTGGTGGTTGTGGGTTTTCAAAGTTCCTTCTTGTAAATTATACAAGATGGTTTATAGAGGCTCCAGACCAACAATGTCCAGAAAGTTGGTGCTGCACTTGCATACTGAGTGAGCTTATACAGACAGCATATATCAAGAGCGTGAGTTTCACTGAACTTTCTTTTAATTGGACAGTGGATAGACAAAACAGCAAGACATGTCATTTTTGATAAACAAAATAAAATTTGTTAAGCTGTGTGCTATCATTACTAAGATTTGTATGGGGGCTTTGCTAGTTTCAAAATTTGCTTCTTTTTCTGAATAAAATATACAAAAACATGTTCTATAACCACAACATACTCCATAACCTAGACTTGCACCATTATCAACAGTATATACATAATTATACATTTGTATCATCATCATTGTTTTATAGTCCAACTTTCCTTTCTTGCATGGGTCAGATGTTGTTTCTTGAGGTAAATTTTCTGTGGATAGATACATTTTCTGCTGCCAACCCTGACCTGTTTTCAAACAAAATAATATTTCCCCATAGCTAGACATATTTTTGAAGAATAGGAGATGTGTTTGAATATATTTATATATTAATATATTTGTGCATAAGCTTGTGTGTATGTGTGTGTACATAACATACATATCCACAATACATTTCAACAATACACGTACATATACACAAGTATATATATATACATACACAAAGACAATGTAAATATATGGATATTTCTCTATAATACAAAGAATATATATGCATGTATACACACATATATGTACATACTTACATCTACATGTGTATATAGATGCATATCAGAGTACAGGACGTTAGAACAATGAACTACAGACAACGGAACTAACACATAGGAAAACGGAAAGCCCCTTGGAATATTCCTTCATCAGCTGCCTCTATTCTAACCTGACGTTTCGAAGATCACCCACATACATATACATTCACACATATCCATGCATATGTATACACATCAATACACACACACACACATATATATATATATTGTACACACTTTCTCATTCTATCAATTTCTAACTTTATGTGTGTGTATACATGCGTGTAAGTACAAATAAATACACACACACGAAGGGCTCTCAACAATATGGTCATTATATCATTTCGTGGAACAGGTGATGAATACATAGGTACCTAAAACAATTAGCGAAAACAGCACATTCTCGCGAAGTGTTTCAGGTGCCTATTCAGAAATATGCACCTTCTTGGCACTCCTATCCACGACCTAATAATGCAACATGTGACTGTTAGGAGGGGTAGAGAGGGTTACAGCAAGTTGGCTGGTATTTTTCAGTAGCCGATAAAAGTGTCATGCTCAAGTAGAACACGTACCACCTGTAAAAGGAAGTGAACACATGGCCATATGACCGGGAGCCCATTGTGTGTGTGTGTGTGTGTGTGTGTGTGTGTGTGTGTATGGATGGATGGATCGACCGATGGATAGCCAGATATAAGCATTGATAAATATATGCATGTAAAATACATCAATAAAATATACACAGAAAGATATGCCCTATACCCAGCGTAATATAAAGACTTACAGGGTGCAGCGAAAAACACATCCCAAATTCTACAGCCATTCCAACAGCAAATATACGGTGAGCTCCGACCAAACCATGACGGTAACTGAGAGAAAAAACCACAATGAACGCACCGCTATCACCTGCCTAACCCTAATATACATTGCAACAAGAGTGGGAGGTTTTCGGCCGCAACCTGTATTTTATAATATATATATATATATATGTATGAAGCAGTATATCGTAATTGTTTATGTTTTTGTATATATACATCTTATATATTTACAAATATATAGATAAACAAATATACAAACTGAAATACTGAAATACATATATCAAGAGTGCGGCACAAAAATTTACCATATCCTATACGTCTGAATATAATGAAATTAGGCAGGTGCTAATGGTGTCCTCATGTAGCTAATGTTTTACCGTTATTTTATTGTTCATCTTTTTGTTTAACTTTTCAGTTACCATCACGGTTCGGTCCGGTGCATGCCGTGTGTTGTTGGAATATTTACCAAGAATGGCGAAGCAGATATTTTTACCGAACCCCTGTACATGCTCTTATATGCAAACACACCAACAGATAAATATAACATCATAATATTATATATATATATATATATATATGTATATATATATTTTACACACACACACATACAGATAGAGAAACAAATATATATACAATATGTATGAGTAAAATATACACACAACACATAGGTAAATATATATATATATAACAGACAGACAGACAGACAGACACACAAATAGATAGGCTTACACATCACAGAACATATAATACTTGTATAAATATAACTAACACACAAATACGCGATATATATATATATATATATATATATATATATATATATACACACACACACACACACAATTTGTATTTATAATTATATACATAAATACAAAATCTGGACACATACAGATAGACAATATTTATCATACATAATACTACTCGAGCATATATATATATATATATATATATATATACATGTATATAGCATATATTAATGTGTGTACACATAAATCCGCATACAGACTCATAATGTATATACAGATAATTGAGGGAGGTATGTATACAAATCTAACGCAAACAATTACACAATGCTTATGACATTATATATATGTATATATATATATATATATATATATATATTACCTGTACATAAGATATAAATGTCCATATTCACAAGATCCAATATGAATACATATGCATCTGTATATGTGGGTTTGAATCTATATGTATATACATCTCTAAGTGTTACATCTATCTATCTACCTCTCAATCTATCTACATACATACATATACGTGTGTGTAGATTGGTATTATATATTCTTTTCTACTCTAGGTACAAGGCCCAACATTTTTGGGGAGGGGACCAGTCGCTAGGACCGACCTTAGTACGCAACTGGTAGTTAATTTATAGACCCCGAAAGGATGAAAGGCAAAGTCGACCTCGGTGGAATTTGAACTCAGAACGTTGGTATTATATATTAATACTATATAGTCACCGGATTCTAACTGTATATGTACCAATTACACATATAAACATTTACATATTAACGTGGTGTGCACACGCGTGGATATATGTGAAATATGCAGTATATAAACATGCGATATTACTTTTTGTATACACGATTATGTCCGTATATTTTGCCAAGACTCACAAAAAAGTCCATGTAAACACACTGGAGTGAATCGAACTATCCAGTATGACCAATATTTCTCGAGTTGGTGTCTAAAATTAAGATATACTGAACAACAGGCTTCCATGTAAACAAAATTTATATACATACACACACACACACATACATATATATATATTATATATATGTACTTGTGCACACGCGCACGCACACACAAAAGAAATAATGAAATAGATAAAACGAAATCTTGATATTGGGACACCTACTCCACTTAGCATCATGCTACAGAGTAAATATATATATAGATTATGTATGCATGCATAAAAACACATATATTTGCACAGGATTCTCTGTGTGTAGATAAAGCAAAAAGTGTATATATATATATATATATATATATATATATATATATATATAACCATATATACACGTATATATATACATATACTGAAGACTTACCCAGCGTACCTAGTCGTTTAGATCACCTGTGAATTGAACCCTCATAATTTGTATACTGATACACACGAGTATATTACAAATAGACGCATTATTATCATTATTTTTTTTTTTTTTGTTAGGTATAGACTGCATGTATACATACACATAAATGTATATATATATATATATATATATACACACACACATGTACATGTATGTACATATATGCATATGTATACACATGTATCTATCCGCATGTATAGACATATACATATTTATATGCATATACATATGTATATATATATATATATATATATATATATATATATATATACACATATATATACATACACACATATATATACACACACATAGATATGCATTTACAAATATATACATGTGTATATACATATATATAAATGTGCATATACATACATGTGTATAAACATATACATGTGTATATGTATATACATACACACATATATATATGTGCACACACATACCTATCTACGCACGCATATGCGTACATGAGTACATGTGCATATACTAAATCTACAAACAAACGTGTGTATATACACGGATTTGTGTAAATAAAATACCTTACACCTGTATGAATATCTCTACAAATATACATTTTTTTTAAGGGTATGGATTAATTAAACCACGATTTCATGTTTGAGTGAAATTTATTTAAAGTGTCGTTTTGATTTTCTAAGACTGAACTGCATGAACTAAGAAAAGTTTGGCTGCCATTTCTAGCAGGCTGTTTTGTTTACTCGATATCGTGGCCATGTGTGTGGGTGTTGTGCGTGTGTGTGTGTTTTCCTGTCAGTTCCGCTTTTTAACAGCACTCATTATGAATGAATGCCCTTAATCTCTGATTTTATTAATTGCAGGTAAGTTATGCCTTTAAATATATATATATATATATATATGTCGTCCAAAATCACGAATACAGGAGATGAAAACGTCGATCTTTTTGTTATTTATTGTTGTCAAACAATGACATTAAGATTTCTTTTTCTTTTTTTTCATTTCATTCAATAATCAAGAGCAGAGGCGGTAGAGCGTAGAGAATTTTAAGTGCGTCCATCAACTCTTTTCAAATTCAATTCCCGCTATTTTAGACTCGTTTTTTTTTTTCTTCTTTCGTGGCTTCCCGGTTCTTGCATAGGAGAAACACATCGTCATGAATACGAAATCACACATAAACATACACAAAGAGGGATCTTCAACCAAGTCTGCTTCAAATTAAACTACTCTTTTTCAGAAAGGGGTCACATTAAACATAGTCTTGGGCTTCATGTGAATAGGTAAAGGACAGAATGGTCACGGTTAGAATTCTGTGAATCATGAGTTTGAGCTGACGTGGGGGGGGGAGGAAAGCAACAAGCCGGTAAGTGATCATTCGGCTTGCTAGAGATAGATAAATTTCCCTCAAATCACACCAGCCATGTAGAAAAAGACAGGACACATGGGGTAAATGAAGTCCTCCTATATACCTCTAGATGGTCGAAACGACCGTGAGTGAAATACCTTCCGCCAGTACTGATATGGGTTGAAGCAAGAAGCAAGTACAAACGTATTGAACAAGAGCGAAAGCAGGGGGACCAGCTAACGTGAATCACAGCCTGACATTTTGTGGGGAGTAGTAGAATATATTGATCCCAGAGCTCAGCTGGTACTTATTTTACAGACTTTGAAAGGATAAACAGCAAAGTCGACGTCTGTGAAATTTGAACTCGGTAAGAAGTGGTGATAAGCATTTTTTTCGACGTGCTAATAATGCCAATAGTCTTTTCTTCTACAGACACAAAGCCTGCTAATAATAATCTTCTCTACTATGGGCACAAGGCCTGGTATTTGGGGGAGGGATTAAGTCAGTTACATCGACACCCCAATGCTCGGCGGGTACTTATTTTATTGACTTCGAAAGGGTTAAAAGCCAAGTCGATCTCGGTAGAAAATTAATTTAGAACGTAAAGACGGACAAAATGCTGCTAAGCATTTTCTCCCGCGTGTTAACGATTCTGCCAGCTCGCCGCCCTCCTGCTAATAATAATAATAATAGTAATAGTATTATTGATGTAGGTAAATGTAATCCTATGCAGAAACATACATCTGAAAGAATACGGCAATATGGTCACGTCTGGAATGCCTTTGATCATATTAAGTCTGTTCGATCATGGCCGATGTGGTGACCAAACTACATAACAGCCAATGTCGAGACCCAATAATGGCGACAATTCAAATGATCAACTGCACACACACACACAGTGTGCAATCTTGCTCATCTTCAAATTTGAGCGTATGTGAGTGTATGTGTAGAGGGTATTCATGTATAAAATGATAGTTCTTCAATCTATCATTTCGTATTGTCGTGCTCCGTGGAATTTTCATTATTTTCAGACATCTTGTTTCCACCCCACCACCAAAGACTGACTGAGCAGTAGTGACTGAGTCAGGTGAAAGTTTTTGGAGTTTTATTAACTTTTTTTGTTTATTTCTTCAGTGAGCAAGGAACATGACATTTAACACATTATTACTACTTCTTTTAGACTTCATGGATATATACAAATGTTCACAGCCATCAAACGGCGAGCGGAACAGGAGAAAGAATTGGCTTCATATAATAGAGACAACATCAATGGTTCCCAACTGGGTTCCATAAAGGTTTTTGTTAAATTTATGTGCAAATACACACGATATTTTAATTTTGTTACAAAATTCCTCATAATATATAATAAAAAAAAAATCTAATAGGGTTTTCTAAACATCGAATAGCTGTGATGGTTCATCCGGGTAAGTAAGGAATCGAAAGAGTCCATAGGCAAAATATGGTTAAAAAACCACAAGGCTAAATAGTTACTGTTGTTATTTGCTACCCAGTCAGCCCTGATTAAACCTCAGATAAAGGAAGGACCTTTTAGTTATGTACTTTGTGATAGATCCTATTGATCAATATTGGCCTTCCGGTCAAAAACTGGCCATTCACAGAGTAGCTGTCTCACATCTACCTCTAGGCCCATGCAGTCACTAAATCTGCTAAAAAGAGAAGTAAAATTCACACCGAGATGGGCACACGACAAAACTAAATGGTGTTCAAGAAATAATGGTTTCAAATTTTGGCACAGGGCCAGCAATTTCGAGAGAGGCGAGAAGTCGATTACATCAACCTCAGTGTTCAACTGGTACTTTGTTTTATTTACCCCGAAAGGATGAAAGGCAAAGTCGACATCGGCAGAATTTGAAGTCAGAATGTAAAGACAGACGAAATGCCGCTAAGCATTTTTGCCCGGCGCGCTAAAGATTCTGCCAGCTTCGAAGTCGATTACATTGAACCCAGTGCTTGACTGGTATTTACTGTATCGACTCCGAAAGGATGAAAGGAAAAGTCGGCCTCGGCGGAATTTGAACTTGGAACGTAAAGACAGATGAAACGCCGCTAATGATAAACGTCCATAGTCGACCTAACGATCTAAAACATCAACAACATCCAGTATAGTCATTTCATTTCGTAAATTCCCATGACTCATACATAAATTTCATCATACACTCTCAATCACCAACCGAATCAACATTTCAAGCTTTGAGTTTAAGAACTAAAGACATTCATCAATATTATTTTGGTTCTAAACAAAACACTTCTTCAGTATGTCAATGAATGAATTTCTCTTGCTTTAAGCTAGGTGTATGTTCACATATTAACAATGAATAAGCGAAGCAGTGGTTTTTTTTTTTTTTTACCAAATGCTACCAGGAAATATGGTTGCTCCACTCGTACTAACCAACTAAAAATGCACGACCTGCTAGAAATAACAACCAAATCTTGCTCAAATCACACTCCACAATGAACATACGAAGCAGTGGCTTTCCAAATGCTCTTACTATAAATTACTGGACTCGTACTAACCAAATAAGGAGCTCCTTTCGTGGTCGCTCGATCCGCTAGAAACAACAAGCAAATCTCTCAAGTTATGCCTCGTTATCTCAACACAGCACAAATACCACACACATACACACACTTTAGTCATATAAAAAAAAACCGGTCATGGCTGGGGTATCTTTAATCATATGGTATCAATCACAACAAGTAATATAAGTTAATATTATCATCTGCGTCAAATTCTGTAATTACTATCAAACAGTAATTACGAAGCAAGTATTAGAAGAGAGTTGAGAAAGAGAGAGAGAGAGAGGCAGGTATAGTAAGCAACTAACTGACCAGGAAATTTCAGCCACTAAAACAATGTAATGAACTACTATATTTATATTTTCACCCATTATTTCTTTCAGTCATTGGACTTGTGGCCATGTTGGGGCACCGCTTTGATCGACCCCAGTGCAGGTTTTTCTTAAAGCCTGGTACTTGTTCTATCGGTCTCTGCTGAACAGTTAACTTACGGGGACGTAAACAAACCAACACAAAGACGCTCAGACACAAATATATACGACAGGCTTCCTTCAGTTTCCGTCTACGAAATCCACCTATAAAGCTTTGGTCGGCCAAGGGCTATAGTAGAAGACACTTGCCCAAGGTGTCACGCACAAAGTGGAAGTGAATCCGAAACCATGTGGTACAGAAACAAACTTCTTACACACAGTTACATCTTATAATTTGACCACAAGGGCCCCAAGAGGTTTAGGGATAGTACCAGAATGAGCGAGATATTACGAAAGGAAAATATGTGAGAGTTTTTACAACCACATAAGGGCAGCGTCACTGTTAATAGATATGAATAAACCAAAATAGGAATAACAAGAGTCACCAAAATGAGAGAGAAACCACGAAGGGCTATTCGGAGGAAGTCATATAAAACCCTTGATTATCTTAACATACCACAGTCAAAAGTAGAAGCCTCCCTTCAGGTGTTGTTACCGCCTAAGAGGAGGCCAGTTTGGACCAAATTTCATCTATTTCTCATGAACTTTACTGCAGAGCAGGATCAATCTCCTGACCCACACTTTTCACAAAAATAATATTGGGGACATCGAACCATAATAGATCGCTAGTCACTAAACCGTTTCTATTTTCTCTCCCTGTTTATTTCTGTGTTCCTTTCTGTCGAAGAGAGTAGGCTCGAAACGTAAAAGACTTTCTCACTTCCCGGGCGTTAAAACTAATACATGTTTGTTGTTTACACACTCATCTTCGTCTTTTTGTTGTTGTTTTTTTTTGTAAATTCTCACTATAATATCTCAGTTCTATACGACAAAAAACAGAACAAAGATATTGGCTTTTCTAAATACAAGTGATTATTAAAATTAAAAAAGAAAAATTAATAATAAACAAAGGCGTAGGCATTGCTGTGTGGTAAGGAGCTTCCTTCCCAACCACATGGTTACGGTTTCAGTACCACTGTGTGGCACCTAGGACAATTGTCTTCTATATAAGCATGGGCCGACTAAAAGCCTTGAGAGGGTTTGGCAGACGGAAACTGAAAAAAACATGCCGTACGTATATATGTGTGTGTGGGGGGTGTATATACATATGTATACACACACATTTGTGTGTGTATATGTGTATATATAGTTAATGTATATATGGTTAATATATATATATATATATACATATATATATACACACACACGCACGTTTCTGTGTCTATGTTTGTCCACCACCGCCGCTTGACAACCGGCTTTGGTTTATTAATATCCCCGTAACTAGCGGTTCGGCAAAAAAGGCCGACAAAATAAGTACGAGGCTTA
Source organism: Octopus bimaculoides (assembly GCF_046866305.1). NCBI lineage: Eukaryota > Metazoa > Mollusca > Cephalopoda > Octopoda > Octopodidae > Octopus > Octopus bimaculoides. The sequence goes on from NC_142928.1 coordinate 165,348,466, forward strand.
AAAAGAAGTACTGGGGTCGATTCGTTCAATATAAAAACTCCTCGAGGCGGTGCCTCAGCATGGCCACAGTCTAGTGATAAAAAAAAAACAAGTAAGAGATGAAAGAGATAAGTACTTACAGCAAAGAAAACTAAAACAACAAATGCACATGGCGAAGGATTGAGACCTTAGCTCCGATGCAGCAACACCCACCCCTTTATACTTTCAAAACCTAAAAATGATCTTGAGATTATAATGAAATAGAATAGACAAAATCGATTGTGTGCGTGTGTTCACACGTATGTCTGCACTTACAAACAGAAACAAAAAGAAAAAAAATGAACAAACGAGGAGAGAGTAAATATTTATTCTACTGATGCATGGATTACTCTGTTACTATTCAGTTTCGTGTGTGTGTGTGTGTGTGTGTATGTATATATATATATATACACACACACACACACACACACACACACACACACACACACACACACACACAGAAAGAGAAACGCGCACGCACATGTGATAAATGTGTGTATGTATATAAACAATGTGTACATGTAAGCAAATATTGGGGTGCGTATGTGCGCTCGTGCATATATATATATATATATATATATATATATATATATATATATATATATATATATATATATATATATATATACACACACATGGTGCAGTGAATAAACTGTCGTCTAAATTACGCAAATATGTAAATAACACTGACATCTCATTTTAACAGATATTTTGAAATACTAGAGTAAATTTATTCAATAAAATCGCCACTGGCTTCAACCACGGCCTCCAGACGACTTCGGGATCTGC
>NC_142928.1:165361772-165364272 GCF_046866305.1 Octopus bimaculoides
TGAAAAGGGGCACACAGAAAGGTTTCGTCTAGCTGACATGTACTCTTCAACTCATCTCGAACTGGTAATGTACTCCATCAGCACTTCTAGGCCAATAATCTCCGGGAGATCGTCTACAACCTCCAGAATTGACTGTGCGATGTTATTAAACTTCATCGAAGACATGAATCTCCCGAGGGCGGCCGACGCACTATATCTCATTGACATACAAGACGTGGAGTGGGGAACAGTACAAAGGCAAAGAACAAAGAAACTATGGGCGATTTACATAGAATTTGAGAGTAAGATCTTTAATTACGAAGAACCCCACCACTCTAAAATGAAGAACAGCAACACAAGAAAACATCCGGTACACCCCCGACAGGGCCACGATAGGCCAATATTGCTCACACACACACACACACACTCCTAACTTATAAAAAAAGAAACCTCTATGAGACATAGCCAGAAAATTTCCTTCAAACTACATCTGATAGTCTTAGAAGAGATGTTGAATTAGATGATCCCTGGGTCAGGAAATAAAGATGATGGTCACGATTGGAATGCTTTCGCATGTAGGTGTGTGCTCGATTAGAATTGATCTAGGACCAAACAACAATTTACTCGAGGCCAGTATCTGATTCACTATCCTCATCTTCCTCAATAATAATAATAATAATAATAATAAATCCTTTTTGCTATAGGCACAAGGCCTATAGGAGGGGGCTATTCGATTATATCGACCGCAGGGCGGAATTGGTACTTAATTTATCGACCCCGAAAGGATGAAAGGCGAAATCGACAATAATAATAATAATCTTTTCTACGAATAAGTTCAAGACCAGAAATTTGGGGGAGGGGGTAAGTCGATTACACCGACTCCAGTACTCAACTGGTACATATTTCATCGACCCTGAAAGGATGAAAAGCAAAGTCGATTTCGGCGGTATTTGAACTCAAAACGCAGTGATGGCCAAAATACCGCTGAGCATTTTACCCGGCGTGCTAACGATTCTGCCAGCTCGCCGCCGCCTTAACAATAGCTATGATGATGATTTCTTTATTGAGTTTTTTAATCAAATATTTCGGGGATTTTTTCATGTGTGCAAAATCAAAGAGCTAATTTACTGAAAAGAACAAAGTATGAAAAATAGAAGGAAGTATTTGGAAGAGGGAAGACAAAAATAATAGAAGTTGATATATAAAATAAAAAAGAACTGGAATCGTAGCTCCACTATAGAAGCATACAACATCGAAAGAGAAAGGGTTTATTTGAGACAACAATACTGATTTTAAGCGTGTGTGTGTGTGAATAGATATATATATATATATATATATATATATATATATATATATATATATATATACACACACACACACACACGTATATGTATGTATTTATGTATACATACGTTGATCTAACATACGCAAACATGGAAAAGCGGACATTAAAACGATGATTGACGTGTGTACTGTGTGTGTGTGTGTGTATATACATACACACGCACATTTGGAATTATACATGCCTGTCTAATATGTGCATGTATACATATATATGCATATATATATTGCACACACGCGCTATATATATATATATATATAATACTAACCATATCTTGTTAACAATTACAGATTATCTGCTTAGAGATTACATGCTAATTAAATCCTGTTAAAGACAAAAAAAAATCTACAATTCTTCATACACATTCTATTTAATAATAATGGTTACTAATTTAAACAGAAAGACAGCCCTTTCGAGTGAGAGAGGCTACTCGTTAAAATTAATCCCCCCCCCCCCCCCCCCCAGTACTTGGTACTTTAATTCACTGACCCCCGAAAGAATGAAACACAATGCCGGCCTCGTTGATATTTGAACTCGGACTGTAAAGGGCCGGAACAAATATGCCGAAACGGAATTTTCCTGATGCTCTAATGACTCTGCCAATTTCTAACGCCAGAGTCGGTTGAGACATCCTTAGTAATTTAACTAGTACTTTACTAAGTAAAAAAAAAAAAAAAAGAAAAGAAAACCTAAGACGCCACAGAAAATGAAAATCTAAAATTAACCGCAGTGGCAATTTGAACTAAGTACGTAATAACTCGGAAATAATTATGATTATGATTTCTTAAAAATAAAATTGCCCGCAGCAGAATTTATGTATAACAGGAAGGTAACATCAGCACAAGACCAAATTAAGGACCAGCCGGCTCTTTTAAGAATTGGGGACAAGGGTGTTATAACATTAATTTTAACATATTTTATTTTCCCTAGAAAAATAGCAAGCAAAGTCGATCTCTAAGATGATTTGATCTCAAAATGTACGGGCCGACACTGAACAACCGCAAAGATACTGATGTCTAAAACTTAATTTTAAATGCTGGTTTTAATATAAGACACCCTGGATCGACCTATGTATGTTACTGGTACTTTGTGTTAGTATTGCTCCTGCAATGATGAAAAATGAAAAGTGAAGTTGATCTTATTGATGAGCAAAAAGTTGTTTTTTTTTAAATAAAATGA
>NC_142928.1:165369272-165396772 GCF_046866305.1 Octopus bimaculoides
GAAAAGAAAGACAGACAGAAAGAGGGGGAAAACATTGAAGTACGTACGTATGTGGTATATACAGTGTGTGAGAATGACTGGATAGATAGATAGATAGGATAGACAGATAGATGGGGAGAAAAACGAGGGGAAGCGCCAAAGCTGTATTAGCGACGCCAGCGAAACCAAACCAAACCAGCTCTGTCAGGGGAATAGTTTCAAAAAAAAAAAACCTATGAAGTTCAGGTGGATGACATATATCCATCTATACGAAACATTTTTGAAATGGTTCCAGTCAAGAGGGTTTTGCTGACCATTTTGGGGTCATTGCCCATACATACACATAGTTCAATTCAAACAGTAATTTATGTTATGCCGATTCAGAAAATCCCTGGTTTCCTCGAATACTTTCTGTTTTAATACAAAGATTTTTGAGAATAGATAATAAATAAGATATAATTTCACAATCCACGTGAAGAATGAGACAAAAAGACAATAAGAAGCACCAAGAGAAATGAAAGGCGTTATATTTCTTGGAAGTCGAGTCCAAATTCAGCCTTAATCAAAGCAGACCTATTATCGAAGGAATTCCAACCATGGCTATCCTGTCTTTCCGTATATCATGACCTACATTATCTCATATGAACTATGCTTAAAGACTGTAGGGTATAATTTTCTGAATATTTGACTGCTCTTTCTAGTAGGTCGATCGAATGCACTTAGCTCCTTCGCGAGAAGGGAGTAATATGTGTGTGTGTGTGTGTGTGTGAAAGAGAGAGAGTGAGAGAAGGGATTAAGTTTGATACTTTTGAAGAATATGGATGTCTTGAGTAAATTTAAAATATGGTTTAATAGCAACACCATTCTAAAAAGATATTGTTAACCGCCACCTTCCAGGAACACGACGGCGACGATTCCCTTTATACATTTATGCGAGTGCTTAGCGAACAATAAACAATTTGCACATATTTTCTTCAAATCAAAATGCATTTCCTTTTTCAATATTTCCTAGATGTAAACCAAATATAATAGTTACATGTGTGTGTGTGTGGCTGAACGTTTTCATTATTAATATTGATTTCAATTAGTGCTGTATGTTTTTGTACGACTGAAAAAACACAAAAACATTAACGAGCAAACCAACCCCTGTCCTCTTTAAAAAGCAATAGGGACAGTGGATTGTGTTGTTTTAACCCAGAGCAACCGTGTGAAAATCATTCCGGACATGACTCTCCCATTAAGACGATGTATCTATTCTTTCTGTATTTAAGAATGCAGGTTGTGATTTGAAGAAGACTTCGTAGCTATTTCTAAACTCCTACAGGCACCATCATTAGCTCGCATTGAATAAGAAATCCAGTCCTTATTAACTGTTTCAAAATAAGATGGTATGGTCACGACTGGAATGCCTTTCCACGACAAATCCGCTTGACAGTAGCTGACCTCGGGTTATACAACATCTATATTTATATAATTACGTACAATAGGTGTGTATATTTTCTCTGCATGTGTAGCAGAGTTTTATGGGTGAGAATTAACGACCATTCATTCATTATGCTTAGCCCCCTTCTCCAAAGTAAGACATGACTTGTAAATTTATGGTTGAAAGCATTCCAGCCTTGACCATCCTGTATATGAGACATGTAATTTGCATGCATCTAATATGAACTTTCCAGGATTTGATTTTAGGAAATTTGGCTATTTCTAGCAGGTCGAGCGACCACGTAGGAAAGAGCTTCTTCATTTTCATTCCCTATGGCATATTTAATTAGCATAAAAATGGTGTTTTGTGTTTTTTCTTGGGAAATCAAAACGGGGTTACGAATGCGCTATAATGTGAGTATGTGTGTGTGAATGTATATTTATATATATATATATATATATATATATATATATATATATATATATATATATATATATATAGTGAGTTATAAATATTTGTGTCGCTAGCTACAAATATTCAAACACTCAGCCCTGTAACAACCGTGGTGGTAGTAATAATGCTAAAACAAACTAGAAACTAAACTGTAGGAGAAAAGACGAGGGGGAAAAAAATTCCTATTTATTATGCTGCTATCCCTGTTTAAAAGACAAGACTTCAAAATACCAAACCGACCATACGGTATTAACAAATTTCGCATGACATTTTACAGCCAAGCTTCGTCTCTTCGTCTTTCTTTTATTCAAAGACACACACACACATACAGACAGACAGACAGGCCACTAAAAAGAAAAAATGTCTTAAACGGCCACTGCAGACAAATCTTGATATTTCCCCGTGATTCTTCCGGTTCTATATCTTCTCACAAAAGGAGGTTGAAGATACTCGTAGTGATGATGACGCTAATAGTAATAATAACCGCGATCATTTTCTTTATAAAATTTCACAGAGTGAAGAAAGAAATATGTATGTATATATATATATATATATACTCCGTTTGTTTCCACCCCCACTCTCTCTCTACACACACATTATACGTACATATACATATATACACACATACACGTGTATACACATATACACACGCACATTCATATATATATATATATATATATATATATATATATATATATATATAATACACATATAGGATGTAGATATTTTGTATACTATATATAGCTACATTTATAGGCAAGTCATCGTTGTTGTTATTTAGTGCCTGTCAGCCATGCTTTAGAATTGGGCACCGTAAGGCGGTCGTTGAATAGAAATAAAATAAATAAAACGATAAAGCCATTAGTGGGCTGGGAACCCATTCTCTCAGAAGCAACTGCTATAGCTGACCCTCCACTGACCACACTAAACAATGTAGGACAAGACAAGGCAGGCAGGGATGGCGATGAGCAGGTAGGTAAGGTTGAGAGGATAAGTACTAAGCGTGTGTGTCTGTGTGCACACATACATATATTATATGAGGAAAGGGAAGCGGCTTAGGTTCATTTTATTAATAAAAACAAGGCGGATTCTAACACAGGAGGGGACAGAGAGAGAGAAAGTTATATTATAAACAAGATCAGCAGCTTTATCTCCGAACGCACTATCATCAGCATCATTATGTTGATGTTTAAAGCGCCTAGGTCAGCCTTGATGGAGCAGGCCTTTTTATTTTTATTTCGATCAAACGAGATTCAGCCATGACCAGTGTTCCACGGATTGGACTAACTACATCATCCTTCGTTATTGAACACGCAGGGGGTATACTTTGAGATTTGGTTGCCATTTCTAGCAAGGTAAACAACCACAAAGATGCTCCCTCGTGCTTGATGTTGATGCTGAAAGAAGCTACTTGGCAAGGAATCTCATTTATTTGTTTTCTTCAGTTCCTTTATTACTTTTATATGCATTTATTATTTTCCTCGCGAAACTCCTTAGTAAAAGCATCTAAACAGCAGACAAACGTCTATTATTATTATTATTAGCGATGTATGAAGTGCATTCGATGTTTCTGGCATTGTTGTGGTGTTGGTGGTTGTTGCTGAACTCTGAGATCAGAGTTGAACGAGCAGACTGATGACCAAAATCCTTCCAGCCTTGACCATCCCATATCCATTTCCTTATCTAAGGGGGAGAAAGGTGAGATTTGAGTAAGAGATATTTGGCTGTTATTTTCACCAGAGGTTTTGCCGTTGACTCAATGCAATATTTTAGTACATGATCATAAACAAATAAGAGTTGTACTTCCTTCTTGTTATTGAACTACTATTTATATTTTTTTTTTGCCTCCTCCTAATTTTATTTTCCTCCAATGCAAGGCGAACTCTTTCTCTCTCGTGTGACAATGTTGTGTGTGTGTGAGAGAGAGAGAAATCTCTGAGTAACTGAATGAATGTGAGACATACAAACAAGGGATTTGTTTGCATGTGTGTGTGTGCGTGTGTGTGTGTGTGTGTGTGTGTGTGTGTGTTTGTAAAGATAAACAAGCTAAAGTGTGTAGAAGATATAGAGAAATGTGTAAAGTGGACTTATAAATAAATAAATATATACAGATAGATATGCACAAATTTAAGTGCACGTTTGTGTGTATGTATTAATTGATATCTACAAAATAAACGAATGAGCGCGTGTGCATATAAGACATAAATACGAAAATGTACACATAGAAATCACATATATTAGAGGGGTGTGCAGCATTAAGATGTAAGTGTGATGTCCATTTCCGTATGGGAGCTGGTGTATATGAGAACTTGGTGATAAGAGTATATAATGAGACAAGGAGAATTTGAATGGGGGGATAGAATGAATGTGTGCTTTACTAGCAAAATCATCCCCGCTACCAACAACAACCTAAAAACCGTGATGGTAGTTAAGATGGACAGTCCATTAGTGAATTATAAGAAATTGCGTTTATGGCAATGCTGGAGCACCAACAAGTATGTGTACATGGCGCGCACGCGCGTATGTATATGTATTGGCAGATAAATGAGTAGACGGAGAGTGAGATTTGAAGGCAGACACAGCAATCGCCAGTGGTATTGATAAACAGATAGACAAGACAGATGGATAAATAGATACATATATATATAAACAGATACACAGAATAAACTGGTTGACTGCCATAAAGAAAATATGTTTTAGAAATGAAGAAAAATACAAAACAAATACTAACCTTGCCTGAGCTTCATCCAGACTTTGGTCGGTTATGGTCATAATTTGTTGTAAAATATCGCTGATTTCCTGTTTTCGTTGTTCCTGATGGTCATCGGGGCCTCCACCACCACCGCCTCCACCGCCACCACCTCCTCCGGCCCCTGGCGGCATGTAGCCGTGTTGCGGCGGCATCCCCGCCGACATACTCACGGGACCTCCTCCAGCTTGCTGGGGATGCATCAGTCTTTGTTGATCGTCCATGGTATTGGCGATGATGTAGTTGGCGAGAATGGTAGCAGCAGTGGTGACGATGGCGGTGGCAGCGGCGATGGTTATGGGCAACAGTGATAGTAATGGTAGTGGTGGTGGTGGTGGTGGTTGCGATGGCGATAGCAATAGCTAAAGTAGCGGTGATAGTATTGCTTGTATTAGTAGTGGCGCTGGTATTAGTGGTGGTGCTGGCGGCGGCGGCGGTGGTGGTGGTGGCAGTGGAGGCGGTGTAGCAGGGTGGTATTAATGGTAGTGGGGGCACCAACCTCCTCCACTCCAGCACGACCAACTGACGCAACGACTCACTGAGTGACTGACAAAGGTGGACAGAGACAGATAGAAAACAGAGAGAGAGAGGGAGAGCAAGAAAGAGAGAGAGTGTAAGTGTGTGTGTGTGTGTGTGTGTGTGACAGAAACAGAGTGTGCTCGTGTATGTATATGTATGCGTGTGTATAGGGGAGATAGAGAAAGATAGAAAGCAAGCTAAAAAGAGAAAGGGTGGTAAAGAGACAGAGAGGGGAAAGAAAGAGACTAAGCTAGGAACGGAAAGTGGATTCGATTGATAGGGAAGGAAAGAGAGAGGGTAATGCAGAAGAAACGAAGAAAAGTAAGAGTAGATTAAAGGGGGAAAAGTATGAGGAAGGGCAAGTGAGGCGCACACATCTACACACTACTAGATGTGAACATCACTGCATAGACACATATACACATACACACACACACATACACACGCTAGAGCAGTTCGCTTGAACAGCAACGGTAGTAGTGTGGTGAGTAGCTGGTAGAGGTAAACCAGCGAGATGGTAGCAAAGCAATAGTCGTGGTAGTTCAACTGGCGGCGAGGCTTCTGCTTGACTGCTGCGGCCACATACAAGTGTGCCACGTCCCACACGCACAGCTACACGAACAATATTTATTTCTCTTTTTATTTCTTTCTTTCTTCTTATTATTATTAGTTTCAAGTTTTAAAACAAAAGCGAAAATTGCTTTTAATTAATCTAACTTAACAGATACACACACGAAAAAAAAAAAAAACAATACCTAAAATTACTCAGAAACAATAGAATTTAGAGAGATCAGCAAACTGAAGTATAAACACAAACGTGTATGTAAATGGTGTTTTTTTTTTTAAAGTGGGGGTATAACTTTTATATATATTCTCTCCTTAATACTTATAAATTAATGCTCAGAAAAAGGATAATTCTAAACTAAGATATCACATGCACTAAAAAAGCCACTCTATCGCCACATTGGTATCTAAAAAATATTGATAAAATGAATCACAAACATAACAATCGCCTTTTTTTTTTTAGGTTGTATCTTTTACGTCACCCATTCTTAATTGGCCACCACAACTCATTAAAACAAAAAAAAAACAGATCAATTAATTAAACAAAAATATCGTTGCTTCTTCCTTTGGTGTTGTTTTGTAATCCTTGGTTGGTTGATTTCCTCCGAAAGCTTTTTTTTTCTTTTTAAAATTGCATGTGTTGTGTGTAAGCAGCATATGATGGTATACAACGCATATATGCATATATATTATATATATATTTAATATCTACACACGTATATCAAAAAGCTTGACTGTGTGTGTGTATAATAAACATATATATATATACATGAGTAAAGATATAAATTTAAATAAACATATATATGTATAATATATATATATTAATTATATGTACACATATATATGCATGTATATATTCATACACACATACGTGTATGTAATAGCATTCCTCTTGGTTCGCTTTTTTTTTTAATGGAATGATTAATTAGTGGTTTGTTTTGTGGTTAAATCCAAAGTATAAGCAAGATTTCGAGCAATTTTCACGCTTCTCTTTAGCTCCTTTCCGTTTCATTTCCTGTAGTATAAGAATCGAGTAAACGTAAATCCGATGGCGCTTTTATGAATACATATATATGTGTGTATATATATGTATATATATATATTTTTTTCTTTTAATCACATACGAACAAATACGAGAGAGAAGAACCGGAAGGCCGTCGGTAGAACATCCAGGTTGAGAAATCACTTGGTATATAATATATCCTCCTATGAAGGGATTTTTTTAAAGCCTCGTTCCGTGTCTTCACAGATCGAAATTTTTTCTTTCTTTTTTTTTTTATATATAAATTTCGAAACAATTTACATCACGATCGACACAATTTATGTGTATGCATGTATTATGTATAATTTCTATATATTTTTTTTCTTTCCTTCACTGGTACACATTTAAGAAATGGCTTTCACGCATGTATTTATATATGTATGTGTTATGTACATATCAATATGTATATTGTAATATTGAAACAGTGTGGATATATATGTATATATATTATATAAATATATCCTTCTTTTCTGCGCGGTTTCTCGTTTCGAATATGAAGTGAGATATTAGCAGCTTCCAGCCGGCTTGGCTACATGCTTTTACAATACACCAAGCAAAGCATATGTATACATGTATACGAAGCTGCTACACGTTTTAATGTGTGCGTGAGGGACATATAGTGTGTCTGTGTGCAGAGGAGCACCTTGTGTATAATAAGACGAATGTAGAGGCTATATGCTCACTAGAACACTGCCGTGTAGTTTTAGCTGGCTGTGTGTATGCGTGAAACTGTGGGCATTTGTAACTTGCTCGGTAAAGCGAGCACTCGCTTTCTTTCTCTTCACAAGATCTGGATACACACACAAACATACACACAGGCTCACAGAGCTTCTAAACATGTGTAGCGTGTAAGTTTAAGTATCCATGTAAACATTTGTACCGTTACACCAATGTACCCAGTCTGCGCACATGGCTATGTGTGTGAGAGTGTGTATAAGTGCGTGTGTGTCGATCGACAGAGTGTGCGTGGACTGAGTGCCTGTCTGTCTGTATGTATGTAAATGCACGTCGGTGTCTGTGTGTGCATGTATTAGGGTGTGTGTGTGTGAGCAAGAGAGTGGTTACATGTTCCTGCGTATACTTGGTTAAAGAACATGTAGTATTAGTAATAGTAGTAACAGTAACAGCAATAATAGTGGTAGTAACAGCAGAAGCAGTACTGCTCTAAGGAGCAGCTTAGTCCACCAAGCAGCAGCAGCAGCAGTAGTATCCACAAGAGTAGCAGTGGCAGTTGTTACAAAAAGAAAGGAAGCAATTATCCTTCAGGGTTGCTGTGTAGGTGTGTGTGCGTGTGTTAGAGCGCGTGAGCGAGTCTGTCCTTCTCTCTAATGATGTTACTGGTTGTGCTTCGTCGTTGTATTAACAGCATTATTGCTGCTGCTGCCACTACTGCTACTGGAGGTGGTTTTACTGGTACCGGTGTTAACCGTATTGTAGAGTCTTAAATATTAGTTATAATAAAATTAATATCAACTACAGGGCTTAAATTTTAGGCCAGTTTATTTATTTATTTATTTTTTTATAGTAAGAAACCTCTGAATTTGTGAAGTTTCGTCTTTCTCAGGAACAGTCACCAAATCGTCAGAGAAAGAGAAGAACAACCAGCTCGAGATTCGAAACCAAGCTTTTTATACACTCCTAAGGGAACGTCTGCACAAGCCTCCTATCTATTAGAAATAGCAGTCAAATCTGCTTCAGCTCTCACACTGGCGTATTTAAAAAGAGGGGGCTCGCTGGATAATGTAATTCTTGATATATATAAGGATAATCACAGCTAGAACGCTTTCCGTTGTAGGTCTGACTGACTACCTAGGGCTAAACAACTTCCTTCGCTAGAACTTAGCGTCACACTAAGATGCTCGGTAGCTTTCGTTGATGAGACAGAAGGTCCAAGGATTGAAAGATTGAGGAAATAAGAAGTAGAAGACGGAGGAAATATGCGAAATAAAGAAGTTTCAACAGAAATTGAAACTGAATGGGAAACTCGATTTAGCGGGAGATTATATCTTGTTTTTAGGTATGTCAAATAATGGTTTTATTAGGCGAAAGGTTTACAAATTTACGAAATATGAGAGTGTGATTCTATGACGTCTATGCCTTTCATCAGAGCAACTGCCGAACTGAAGGCATCTTTATAAAGGCACTAAGCATTGGTAGCGCTCGACTAAATGCTTTAATCTATTTATTGTATATTAGTAACATACCCCTACGTTCCGAGTTCAAATCTCACCGGAGTTGAGTTTATTCCTTTATTGACTCCAAATATTCTAAAATAAGTACCAGTCACATACTATCGATCGATCAAACGATTACAGCCTTCCCGCCTACAAAATTTGATAGTGCGCCTTGCTGAAAAAAAAAAAAAATCAATAATTTATGGCGCGAATTAGAGCTGTGGATTGCTAAGATAGAATTGGTAGAGAGTTGGATAAAATACTTAGCAGTAATTAGTTATGACTCATTACGTTCTGAGTTCAAATCCTGACACGATCCAGTTTCCCTTTCATTCTTCTGGAGGCGATGAAAAATAACTACCAGTCGATTTTAATCAACTACGCTGCAGAAGCGTTACATTCCTGAAAATCGTGGAAGTCTGTAAGAAAATAGATATCGTGTTATGGCAAGCTTTTCAAGAACTCAATGCTTCCGTAATGCGGAATATATTTGTGAACCGTTTCCGAAATTGTAAAGCATCATGTTTGTGCTAGACATCAAAAAATTACTAGTGGAAATGAAGTATTGACAGAAACCGTAAAGGGTTTGACCTTAACCATAACATCATTTAGGGCCGCCCGCCAGCGTTCCGAGCTCAAATACCACTGAGATCGACAGTTTATTGTGACTGGTCGATTTGAAACAAATTCCAGTAATACTTGAAGGCTGATTCCGTATTCTATGTTCATCTCATTTAAAACGAGTCAACGAGGGACTCCGCGCACAGTCATTCGATAACCTAGAAACGGCGACTAAATCTCCCTCAAACCACATCCTAGTGGGTTCATTAAATAATGTAATCAATCATATACATGCTTTTTCTCTGAAAAAAAGAAGATGAGACAGGATCACCACCACCGGAAAAAAAAAAAACTTTGATCAACGATAATTCTGTTTGATCAGTGTGATACGTTTTGTAACAAGGCCGAGCCTTTGGATTAATACAGGTATAATCCAGCCAATAGGTTTCCGCAAGATTTCTGTCAACCCAATTTTGCTAAGGCCTGCGCAGACCCGTGTAAAATACATTTATCCAAGATGTAGCACGATGGGATCGAAATAGGATCTCATTATTATGAAGCGAATTTCTTAACGATTCAGTTATGCCTGCATTTTCAAGTGTCTGGTGAAGTTTTGTGGAATCCAACCCCTAACCCAATTGTTCCCAACCTTTTCACAGTGGTTCCCAATCCTTTTATTTATATGAGTTTTCTCACGGACCCCTTTTATATGCTTATCCTTATATGTGTGTGTGTGAAATTTTGAATTTAGCTCACGGACCCCCAGTACTACCTTTGCGGACCCGAGGTTGGGAACCACTGCCCTAACCTATTCAGGCGATCGCAACTAGATTATTGTTTAGCGGACACTACTTCTCAGTTGCTAGATTTAAGCTTCTGTTTAGAAAATACATCAGGTTACCAGCACCTGGTGTCTTTCTACAATGTTCAAAATGAGATTCACAACAGAAAACTATTCCCCCTACGTCTGGGATGACGCTGCTTCTACAACAGCAACAACAATAATAATGATTTCAGGTTTTGGCACAAGACCAGTAATATTTGGAGAGAACGTAAGTCGCTTACATGAACCCCAGTGACCAACTGGCACTATTTTATCGATCCCGAAAGGATGAAAGTCAAAATCGACCTCGGCTGAAAAGCGTAAAGGAGGACGAAATGCTAACGATTCTGTGGTTTGCCTCCTTAACAACAACAACAATAATAATCTTTTCTACTGAAGGCACAAGGCCTGAAATTTGTGGGGAGGGGACCAGTCATTACATCAACTCCAGTGCTCAACTAGTACTTATGTTATCGACCCTGAAAGGATGAAAGGCAAAGTCGACCTCGGCGGAATTAGAACTCAGAATGCAAAGACATACAAAATGCCGCTAAGCACCTCGCCCGGCACGCTAACGTTTCTGCCAGCTCGCCACCTTGATAATAATAATAATAATAATAATAATAATAATAATAATAATAATAATAATAATAATAAGGCAAACAGTACTACAGCTCGAAACAAAAGAGGGACTTGTGAAAACGAAAGCCATCCCCATTAGAAGAGAAATATTCCAGGGAGACACGCTCTCTCCACTCCTGTTCTGCCTGGAACTCACACCTTTAACAGAATTGCTAAATAGAACTGGATGCGGTTACAAATGCTACGGAAAAACAGTCAGCCACCTTCTATATATGGATGACCTAAAATTATATGCTAAAAACGACAAAGAGCTAGAAACACTACTACAGACAGTACACGGTTTTACCAAGGAAATAGATATGAAATTCGGATTAGAAAAATGTGCCAAAGCAACCCTGAAAAGAGGAAAATTAGTTAAAAGCAGCAATATAACACTAGATAAAGCCAATGAAATAAGAGAACTAGACGAAAGCCAACCATACAAGTATTTAGGAGTCAATGAGCTAGATAGGATACAACATACACAAATGAAAGAAAAAATAAAGAAAGAGTACTATAGACGAGTTAGATCAATACTAAAAACAGAGCTCAATGCTAAAAACAAGATAATGGGTATCAACACTTTAGCTGTCCCAGTTATAAGCTACAGCTACAACATCCTTAACTGGACACTAAACGAACTATGTAAAATAGACAGGAAAACAAGAAAAATAATGACAGGATATAGGATGCACCACCCAAAATCTGACATAGAAAGGCTATATATACAACGCACAGAAGGTGGCAGGGGTCTTATACAGCTAGAAAACTATTATAAAATAACCACCATAGGACTGCAAAAATACCTACTCCAGAAGTAAGGGAAACTAATACAAATAGCCACAAAACACGAGCAAAACAAAAAACTGTTTTCAGTATTTAAGGAAGCTGACAAATACAAACAAGAAATCAATCTACCTAACAAATACGAAGAAGAAGAAGAAGAAGAAGAAACAACAAAAGCTATAAAACAAATGAAATCCAAACTAAAACTAGAACAGCAACGGACCATGATAAAACGATGGCAAGAAAAGCCCTTACATGGTAAATACTGGGCTAAACTAAATGCGAAAGAAATAGACAGAGAAAAATCCCAGCAATGGCTGAGAAGCTCAGGACTCAAAGCAGAGACTGAAGGATTTTTAATTGCTGCACAAGACCAAAGCCTCCCCACCAGAAATTACCAAAAACACATAATGAAAAGAAATATAACAAGTAACTGTAGAATATGTGGAGATCGACAAGAAACAATAAATCATATTATCTCTGGCTGCCCAGTCCTGGCTAAGAAGGAATATATTCACAGACACGACAGAGTTGGGACCTATATACACTGGAAGCTATGCCAACACTATGGAATAACAACAGAAAAAAGATGGTATAAACACACGCCAGAAAAGGTCACAGAAAACGAGAAAGCAACCATACTCTGGGATATGTCAATACACACAGATAGAGAAATTAAGGCAAATAGACCAGATATAGTTGTCAAAGATCATGAAGAAAAAAAATGCTTTCTAATTGATGTATCAATACCAGCAGATGACAACGTTTCTTTAAAAGAAATGGAAAAATTTTCAAAATACAAAGACCTGGAAATAGAGATAACTCGAATGTGGAATCTAAAAACAGAAACAATTCCTATCATAGTAGGTGCCTTAGGTATAATAAAAAAATATTCAGACAAATACATAACAAAAACACCAGGACTTACAAATATATATAACATACAGAAAATTGCACTACTGGGTACTGCACGCATTCTACGCAAAACACTTTCAATACAGTAAACATAAGAGCACCACAGCAAACCACAGCACATACCCAAGGCGCACAGAGCTGCGCTCGGTAGTGAAGTGAAAGCACGTTATAAAAATAAAACTACTGAACAATAATAATAATAATAATAATAATAATAATAATAATAATAATAATAATAATAATGATGATGATGATGATGGTGGTGGTGGTGGTGGTGGTGGTGGTGGTGGTGGTGATGATGATGATGATGATGATGATGATGATGATGATGATGATGATGATGATGCAGCGCATATAAGTGTGTATTTGTGTGTGTATGTGTGTGTGCGTGCATGTATATGTATGTTTATGTATATACATGTGTGAGTGTATCTTTGTGTTTGACCCTTACCACCGCTTCACAACCAGTGTGGGCTTGTTTACGTTACCGTAATTTAGCCGTTCGGCAAACAAGACCGATAGAATAAAAGTACTAAACTTTAAAAATAAGTACCGGGATCAGCTTGTTCGATTTGTTAAACCCTTCAGGGTGGCGCACCATCATAGCCGAACTCCAACGACTGAAATAAGTAACAGAAAAAGGAGAAAAAAGAGCATAAAAAAAGTACACCATTTCATCGAATATCAAAGACTATATAGTGACCATGCAATTTAGAAAAAGTCTCAGCCATCATATTTACCAGACATCTCGCTACTTTCTTTTCAGTACGAATTACAGAAAACGCTTGTGATACGGTTCTATATTACAAGTGGTAGGTCTAGTTGTTGTGATTACTTACGCCCAGGTTAGCCCAGATTGAGGAAACCTATATAGAAATATATTCATGTAGCATTTTTAGTGCCACACGAGGCATTCCAGAAGCTTTAAGATTTTTTTCCGGAAAGAAATTTATTAATCTCTGAGAAGTGTGGAGGCGCAATGGCCCAGTGGTTAGGGCAGCGGACTCGCGGTCATAGGATCGCGGTTTCGATTCCCAGACCGGGCGTTGTGAGTGTTTATTGAGCGAAAACACCTAAAGCTCCACGAGGCTCCGGCAGGGGATGGTGGCGAACCCTGCTGTACTCTTTCACCACAACTTTCCCTCACTCTTACTTCCTGTTTCTGTTGTGCCTGTAATTCAAAGGGGCAGCCGTGTCACACTGTGTCACGCTGAATATCTCCGAGAACTACGCTAAGGGTACACGTATCTGTGGAGTGCTCAGCCACTTGCCCGATAATTTCACGAGAGGCTGTTCCGTTGATCTGATCAACTGGAACCCTCGACGTCGTAAGCGACGGAGTGCCAACAAATCTCTGAGAAGTACAAATCAATAATCTCGTTCAAAATAAGATCCTCTCACTTCAATGACCTTCTTGTTTCGTGAAGTACCCATGGAGGTCCTCTAAAGTGAAGGTCTTCAGGACCCTTCTTACAGCATCCTTCATCTTTTCAGCGTCTTGAAAACGACTGCTCCTGAGATTCTCCTTCAGCGTGGGAAAAGACCAAAAGTTACAGAGAGTAAGGTCTGCACTGTAGGGAGGATGAGGGACAGTTTCGATGCCCATCTCTGTCAAATAGTTGGTTACTTGACTGTAACCAACTACTTTGAGGTATGGACTGATGCATTGTCCTGGTGCAAGAACTCTGGCCTTTCGCGACGAAATCTCTTCTTGAACTTCATCAAAACCGCCACAAAGTATTCTTTGTTGACTGTTTGGCTAGGGTAACCCAGTGGATACAGATAATGCCCTTGCTGTGAAGGAAGAGGAAAAGGGATCATCATGAGGTTCCCGGTGGAACTGCTTTGCTTGGCCTCTTGTGCCAGCGAAAAACAGATGTTCAGCTCATGCATGTTAACCCATAAGCAGTGTAGAGCCTTTCATAAATTTTAGTAGCGCTTATGTCCAGTTTAACAAAAAACCTTATTACATAGCGAGCTTCCAAATTGTCTTCATATCCCGACTGCATTCTGCAGACAAGTCAGCTGTGACAAGCTATGCTTAGTAGGATGTGTTCAAAGTACTCTTACAGTAATCTTCTTCAATCTTGTCAAACAAAAGTTGGCAGGTCAGCGTATAAGATAGATGTATAATAATGATACGCTAAAATTACAATAATCTAGGACGGTTATAACTGTCTCACCTACAAAAAGAAAAAAACAAACAAACAAACAAAAAAACGTCTCAAAACTTCTGGAATACACCTCGTATCTAGGACTGTGTCCACTGTGTCTTTACTTGCGTATATGTGTAGTGTGTCAGTGAGTTATCTAATACACGTATCAATAGAAACGACCTTCCGCAGTCAGTGAGTTTTGTGACACATGATGATACTGAGATATTTTTATTTGGAATAACCAGGAGGAAAGTCGTATGTGACGGTGCTCAATCAGTAACCCATTTAAACTTGTAACCCACAGGTATGTTGTCCTCTCTCTCTCTCTCTCTCTCTCTCTCTCTCTCTCTCTCTCTCTCTCTCTCTCTCTCTCTCTCTCTCTCTCTCTCTCTGGCTCATATATTCCTTACTAAAATGGCCTCCGATACCATATGCCTCCAAGCCTACATGACTCGCTCATCTTTTCATGCTTTTGTCACCCATTCTGTGTCTTCCTGCTTAGACTTCTATACCCAACTCTTCCTCCCAGTACATCGACCCTCAGCCTTCTGCGATTAAATCCTACTGCTCATGCATTTTCTTCAGAGTACGCATGTTCAAGCTAAACATCAATCACATTGAGCTGGTCAAACGAGTCTTTTCCTTCTGACTAGCACCACAATATTCAAATATACATACATACATACATACATACATACATACATAAATACATACACACGCACAAACATACATATACACACATATATTTATGTGTGTGTGTATATATATATATATATATATATATATACATATATATATATATATATATATATATATATATATATATATATATATATATATATATATATATATATATATATATATATATATATATATATATATATATATATATATATATATATATATATTCTTCTTTCAATCATTGGATTGCAGCCATGATGGGGTACTGTCTTGAAGGGTTTAGTCGAACAAAGCCTAGTACTTATTGTATCGATATTTTTTGCTGAATCGCTATGTTGCAGGGACATAGATAAATCAACACCGATTGTGAAACGCTGAGAGGAGAACAAACGCGAAGACAACATACACACATAGGTACGTACACACACACACACACACACACACACACACACTCATAGTACAAATAAAATTGTGCCTTATGACGTAATGTAATAGGCATATATAATAACTGATAAGGTTGGCTTACCACTTAAATCTCTCACTTGAACTGCGACCAAAAGAAAAAAGTGGTGTTGTAGCCGTGCAGCAAGGAATGGCTACAAGTGGTTTATCATTTGAGCTGGTAAATATCAAGTATACGAAAGAATGAACAGGCAAACAATTGTTATCAGTTTAGAGAGTGAAATTTATAATCTAAACACAATTGTAGAGTTGTTACAAGTGCATATATATATATACACGATGCTTCTTTCAGCTCCGTCAACCAAATCCGCTCACAAGACTTTGATCGGCCCGAGGCTATCGTAGAAGACGCTTGCTCAAGGTGCCATGCAGTGTGACTGAAACCCAGAACCATGGAGTCGGGAAACAAACATCTTACCACACAGCCTAGCCTGCACATATGCCACTAAAGTCAAGTTTGCCTTCCAACCTTTCATGATCGATAAATTTAGGTAACAATTCAGTCCACTTGTAGGTTGAAGTGATTGTTAGAACGCCAGTCAAGACAGTTTGCAGTTTCTGCTGAAGTTATTTGCGTCCTGATGGCAACGCCTGTGATGACACTAGTACTGAGATGTATCGGCCCTGTCTTTCTCTTTAACATGATCAATGGCATTGAAAAGGAAGACTTGCATTCATGAACAACAGCATGTCTTCCACAAAATACATTGCCCAGACCTGAGTCGTGGAGAGATACTATGTAAGATTGCAGATACCCATACTATGTGTAACAAACGATAAAGATCGCTGATACATTAGGGTGGTGCAAAAATAATTACTATTTTTAGCTATCAGATTTAAGAAATATATCTAAGCCTAGAATAAATTCTATTAATCGAAATGCTGGTTTCAAGACCAGCAATTTTGGGGAAGCGGGGCAAGCCGTCTATTACATTGACCCCAGTACTTGACTCGTATTCTATTTTATCGACCTCAAAGAGATGAAGGCAAAGTTGACCACGGCAAGACTTGAGTTCAGAGCATAAAGAGCCGCTAGAGATGCCGCCAAGTATTTTGGTCGACACGCCAACGATTCTGCCAGCTCGATGCTTTTATCAGTCGAAATAGTAATCCAGTGAATTTACACGTTTTTTCTAACAAGAAGCAAGATTGTATTTATACGGATAGCTTAGAATTCTGGAGTCTTGGAACCGATGAAACCTTTATAGGCATTATGAGTTATTCCTTGGTTATTGAAGACCCCTTGCAGGAGTTATCTAGATGCTTGTAAAAGTAGTAGTCAGTTTGAGAAAAATCTAATGAGTAAGATGGATGAGATAGAATTTCCTGACCCAGTTCATTCGATTTCTGCTGAGTCATTTGTGAGACAAATTGTTAGGCGTTGTCTTGCGGAAGAATTAGTCCTTGTCGATTGACCAATGCTGAAGGTAAAAGTGAAGTTCCTGGAGCACTTTGTTGATTCCCTGACAATAATTCTCTGCTGTGATTGCTTCACCTGGGTTTAAGAAATAGTACTAGGTGAGTCCACTAAACAGAGACCATAACATGCTTGTTATCCAGTTTATGGTTGTCCAGCAACTTTGCTGCTTCTCTTTGATCCTAGCATAGAACGCTGTCGGTTGTCATATGGAATTCATTTTCTGTCGCATGTCACCACAACGCAATCAAGAAATGGAATACATTTTGTTGCGCAAAAGTAGCCGAGTGCAGACTTCGTAATTCGTGATTTCAGCAAGAAATCATTCAGCTTGTGCAGCATCCGTTCCTTGAGTATTTTTGATTTTGCAATGTGGTACAATTGTCGGAAAACTGTTGATTAGTCAACGCTTAAATTCTACAGCAATTTCTAAAGTTGTTTTACATGAATCCGCTCCCGTAATGGCAGAAGCGTTGCCAGGTTTTAAAGTTAGCGGGACCGAGCACATAAAAAAAAGGCGCTGTGACACCGAACAAATTTAAACTCATTTCTCTTATATTACGCGAAATGTTTAATTAGTTATAATATAGGCAACTGTAGTGGAGGCGCAATGGCCCAGTGGTTAGGGTAGCGGACTCGCGGTCATAGGATCGCGGTTTCGATTCCCAGACCGGGCGTTGTGAGTGTTTATTGAGCGAAAACACCTAAAGCTTCACGAGGCTCCGGCAGGGGATGGTGGTGAACCCTGCTGTACTCTTTCACCACAACTTTCCCTCACTCTTACTTCCTGTTTCTGTTGTGCCTGTAATTCAAAGGGTCAGCCTTGTCACAATGTGCTACGCTGAATATCCCCGAGAACTACGTTAAGGGTACACGTGTCTGTGGAGCGCTCAGCCACTTGCACGTTAATTTCACGAGCAGGCTGTTCCGTTGATCTGATCAACTGGAACCCTCGGCGTCGTAAGCGACGGAGTGCCAACAACAACGTAACTGTATTCTACATTCATTAATTTCTTGTTTCAGTGACATTGTCATTATATATGAAACTGGCAACTACCGATATAGGTAATTAATGAGTTAGAAAGAATTGTCGAAAAGGTGTCAGTTTTTAAAAATGTACCAGCGGGGAGCGGTCGCTCCCTTTTCTCCTTTATTAGTCACCTACTGTCCATTGGTCATTGTCGATCGCAGAAGACTGGCTGCGACCCTATTCATCTTCAAGGCACCCGTTCCCTCCAAGTATTTTTTGGAACCAGTGTTGATTAAATGTACTTTAGCCAAACACTTGGTTGAGATTTCAGTTGCATTAATTTTATTAAAAAGAAGAAAAAAATGAAAATCATTCATATTTAATTTTTGTTCATCTTTAATTTGACAGTTAAAAAAACATTGAAAGTAAAAACAATTACCCTCAATTAACGAACTGAAATCGTTATTATTGACAAATATTTCATCCAGCAACATGCTTCAACCACCTACATACATTTTTACTCCGTTCTGTCTCTTCAATTGTGCATTAATACTTTCTGCTTCTCTGGAAAGACAAACGTTACACCATCGCAATCCAAATTTACTTGAGAGAGCAGCTTACGCTTTTTATATCTTTCAAACTTTATCTTATCATTTCGACTGTATCTTACCAAGCACTACTTCTCAGAGCTGCTTCTCTCTTGAACTCAACCCTCTCCCTTTCTCTCTCCTTTATTTTTTAAATTTTTTATCTTTTCCTATTGCATCAAAATACAGACTCTCATGTTAAACATCAATCACATCGCCTCTCACCAGTCTGATCGGACCTACGTAGACCTTAGGCACAGCACGTCCTCCTCCTCCGACCGAGCTGGAAGTTGTGACTTCAAATCTTCTTCTGAATGGCATGTGTGACGTAAAAGAACTGAAATGGCTTAAATTGAAATTCTCATCTGAGTTTCCAATTTGACTGACCAGGTATTTTTACTTCCATTTCTAAATACCCATGCGTAAGAAAATATGATACCTGAGATTTTCGTAACTGAAGTGGAAATGCTTCAATGAAAAATTAAAAACAGATTATGGTATCATTTGCCGATAATGTCACTCTACTTACTTTTCGACTACAATATCTAAGAGGTACATATGTGTTCTGCTTCTTCTCTCTACTTTTCTACAATAATGGTCACTGTTCATCGGAATTAGCATGTCTTCGGTTAACGCCACTCGGATGCTTCAGACTTGCTCGTCTCTCCTTTCATCACTCACGTTGTGTCCAAGCTCCAGAAACCAACCAACCAACCACAATACTTAGTTCTTCCTTCACAAGGCGCCGATACTCTATTATCTCCTCCTTGCAGGTATCGATTTGCAACAATTTAAGTGGAACATTAACGCCATCCGTCTCACCGGTCTCAGAAAGCCTGCATCGGCCAGAGGTACTGCCATTTCCTCCAGAACCAACAAGTAAATAAATAAATAAAATGAAATAAAAAATTGAAAAATTGAAAACCTTGATATCTAACTTTTTCTTTCTTTTCTTTCTCACATTCTATACACATCACATTTTTCAAATTTTCATCGCTTTCTCGCAATTTTTCGGTCTCCATCGCCTTTATAGTTGTTACTTTTTCATTTCTCGCCTTTATCTCCAGCTCATTGATGACGTTACCTTCCATCGGATCCAAGCCATCAGCCAACCAATCGGATCGTCCTACACCCCCACCCCACCCCCACACACTGAGAACTAGATTAATTTTCATTTCAGCTTCCATTCTACCACTTTAGCACACCATCCTCCGCAACTTTGGTTCTCAGCAAACTTCAAATCAGATCCAGTCTTTTCCGAGCCTCCACAATTTTCCTTCGAAGGCTATGAGAATTTTTTCTCAAAGTTCTCTTTTCCCTAACTACATTTAACCTGTAGCCGATATTTTAACTTACCAGGCCACAAGACAGAGACCGCTTAATTTATGGTATTCTCCGCTGGCATGGTGCAACTAACTCAAGTAAATGCAAGAAATATTATCTTCTTTTCAACTTGTGAACTTCTAGTCCTCTCAGTATAAATGTACACCTTAACTCCCCCTGAGCCAGCCTTCTTCTGCCGTTTCAAGCTCATATCCTCTTTCTATTCTTTTAATAGGGAACATTCTATATCTATATTGTATCTATGTTTGGATATACAAGAATGTATGTATTATGTATGTATATGTGTATGTGCGTGTATGTGTGTGTGCGTGTGTGTGTGCGTATATGTGTATGTGTGTATATTTGTGTCAGTATATATCTGTATGTGTATATGTATGTATGTATATATGTGCATGTATGTATATGTATATATGTATGCTATACATTTGTTTATGTATACATGATGCATGGGTGTTTGCTTTAAAATGTGCCATATGTTATGTGTGTACGTAGACACACACCCATGTAAATGTGTATATACGTTGATGTCTTCGTTTCTGATACGACCTTACGTGTGTACATGCATGGGCGTATGAACATGAGAGCAATGAATTTCTTTGGCAACTACTGACCAAATAATTCGCTCATTCCCAATTAGGAATATTCTATGGTTGCCTTTTACTTAAATAGTTTTCTTGTGTGAGGTTGCTCTTTGTCTACCTCCTCTTATACTTACCGTTCTTCTTCCTTCATTCGAATTCTTTTTTATTATTTCATTGCTCGATGCATTGGTCCTTTCAATATCCCATCTCTTTTTAATTCTTAGCTTTCTCCATCTTTGTTCATCTTGCACATCAGACTTTTGACTGTTATATATCAACACCCACACTCTTCTTGTCTCTCTGTCTCTCCCTCTCCACCTTCAATCCTACGCCTCTATCATCTCGGTCCACACACACACACACACACACACACACACACACACACACACACACACACACGCACACACACACACACACACACACACAAAACACATACATGCACATACATCATTCCTTCGGCTTCACTTATTTCAGAATGATTTGCCTACGACCAAAGTGATAACAATTTTCTCTTCCCCTTCTCTCTCGTTTTTCTCACTTCTTTACTCTCAGATGAAAGACAAAGGTCCGAAACGTTAGATTCTCACTCTTTCCTATAATTTAAAATACCCAGTGTAATTCTGGTAGATTAATTGTTGCTGACACAAACTATTAATAGTTTATTAGAATTCTAAACTTTTGTGTTATATCCTTCAAGCCATGCTGTTCCGTTTTAAATAAGAAAGGCTACTGTTGTCTTAGATATATTACGTCTGAAAAAAAAAAAGATTTAGATACT
Source organism: Octopus bimaculoides (assembly GCF_046866305.1). NCBI lineage: Eukaryota > Metazoa > Mollusca > Cephalopoda > Octopoda > Octopodidae > Octopus > Octopus bimaculoides. The sequence goes on from NC_142928.1 coordinate 165,390,858, forward strand.
CAGACTAATACATCTTTAATCTTAAGTCTACTGTGACTCACAGATCTGGGACTAAACAACAGACGTAGAAGAAACTTGTCCAAGGTGTCCTGCAGTAGATTAGAACTCGAAGCCATATGGTTGCGAAACGAATTTCGTAACGACAGTTATTACTGCAGTACGAGTACTAGAGTTTCGGCTGAGCGGTTAAATACTGCCTTGTCTTCCTTCATTTTGGTATATATTTTTTGACTTTGTTAAGAAATGGAAATCATCCAATTCTTAAGTCCATAGATTATAGTCATAGAGTTTCATTATTTTCTTTATATAACTAATTCTTTCGATTATGAAACACAACTGAGATGAAGGTAACAAAATAGCAGAATAATTGCAATTGCTGTATTAAATCGTTTCTGAATGGGTTCAAATTCTTCTTTCATCATTGTTCAAAGTCTGTAAAATAAGTTTCTGCTGAGTTTTTACTTTTTCGGACTTCAGACTATTAATCACGTTTTTAAAGGTCAACATTTATGAACCGCCCCAACACGTATATGTACGCTTTATCTCTGATCATCGTCAAGAGCCTTATTTCTATTCGTGTTCCAGAAACCTTTATTTCTAAACAAAGAGTTATGACATTCGTAACCGTTAGGACAATGACACATGTAGAGTTGCTTAGTAACCATTCGGACATTTATATATTTACAAATATGAGGTATACTGAAAATTCAATGAACTATAAAACAAATATTCATCCTGTTCACAAGTGTTATAAACTGGTTTCTAAAGTAGGTGCAAGATCTTATATTCAGGGTGATAGAGAATAATCCATTATATTTCTCGCCTTTACCTCCAACTCATTGGTGACATTACCTTCCATCGAATCCAAGTCATCAGCCAACCAATCGGATCGTCCATCACACACACACACAGCTACTCCTACACACACACACATACACACACACACACACACACTGAGAACTAGATTAATTTTCATTTCAGCTTCCATTCTGCCACTTTAGCACACCATCCTCCGCAACTTTGGTTCTCAACAAATTTCAAATCAGATCCAGTCTTTTCCGAGTCTCCATAACTGGTACATTATTTTATTGTTCCCAAAAAGATGAACGGCAAATCAAGCTTAGGAGCAAAAGAAAACTTGCACTTTGTGGTTACTTTTGGTCTCTCTTGAACTTAAAATCAGAATTAATCGCTCCCCGCATGCACAACCCCGAATACTTATTGAAGGTGCTAAAAACAACTAAACAACAACTGGCACCACACAGCAGATGAAACACCAGTCAACGTTTAGTTTCGAAACTCGGCACCACTCATACCTTACATAATCTCGCTGCATATACCCTACCCCTCACCACCACCACACACACGCGCGCGCGCATCGTGCACGGCTGCTATCGATTCTGAAATGATAAAAGTCAAAGTCGACCCTGAGGAATTTATAATAAGAAGAAACGTAAAGTTACGTAACTAAACGCAGCAGGGTATTTTGTCCATCACGCTACCATTTCTGAAAATCCAGCACCAACACAGGTGTAATAAACTTGACTTGATTATCTGACCGGGCCGTCATCAAAGGTTTCTTTTAGCGCTCGCCAATTATCAATTAATTCAGGGCATGGCAAAAATGCGAGCAGAAATGTACATGCGTTGTATCTGGTTTTTCCAAGGGTATTAGTGGAGTAATAAAGTTGTCATTGCTGCGAATTGACCCTGGTTCGTAGACTCAGTTCACCAGAAGGTTATCATTTACGTCACGATATTCGATTTGAAATTGGTAATGTCTCTATCAGAAATTGATATCGCAGTACTTTAAAAAAACATGAATGTTATATCTTCCCAGTTCCTTTTCTCCTAGAAACACGCGACCATATGCTGAAGCACGTATATGTATGTATGTATGTATGTATGTATGTATGTATGTATGTATGTATGTATGTATGTACGTATGCATGCTGGAGTTATATCTGTCTTTCTTTGAAATCTAATAGGAACGTGCTGATTTGTATTAAAGCTGCATCATTGGAATGTAAATAATAACACAAGTAAAAATGTAGTTATATGATGAATTTTACAAAAGTCTTGCACATTTTCACAGTTCCGTTGATACACTGTTAGGTTATGAATCAAGCTTCTTGGAATACAAGCAGACGGTAGACCTTTCGATTCATTGATCAAAATGTCACATATGTCTGAGACAAGGGATACCTCCTGTTTCGTAGTTTTCGTATTCATAAGAAAAGAGGAAATGTGGTGTAGGCGGGAGCAGTCGCGCTTCTTCGGTAACTTGCGTGGCTATGATCCTCATTGTTGGATGTTCTTATGAGGGAGGTGAAGTCTATGTCAACTTCGAAAATGAAGGTTTAACGGGGCAAATGTGTGTCTGTCTGTGCACGCACGCACACACACACACACACACACACACACACACACACACACACAAACACACACACACACACACATACACACACACACATATATATATCAGTATCTATCTATCTATCTATCTATCTATCTATATATCTGTCTATCTGTCTGTCTGTCTGTCTGTCTGTCTGTCTGTCTATCTATCTATCTATCTATCTATCTATCTATCTATCTATCTATCTATCTATCTGTCTGTGCGCGCGCACGTGTCGGGGTCGGCATGCTAAAACTCTCCCACTCTGAGTTTTATTGCATGCATACAATCACCCGGACTTTTGTTTTCAGTTCATTCTTGATGTCGTTAGTTCACAAACGTTTTTGACGGTCCATTGTTCTCTTTCCCGCTATACGCTCCTACCAGGGTGGTCTTGGACAATGACGCGTGCCATTGACACGTCAAAAATATGATAGCATTATGGACTTGATTCTTGTCAATAGACATCTTTGGCCTTTCAGCTTTTCTAGACCGGCAACGTAAGTTACCCCGTCTTTCCAGTTTATTCTGCCCAATCTACGAAAGATCCATATCTGAATAACTTCTAACTACTTTTCCATTGCTGTGTATTTTGTCCAAATTTCTGTTCTGTAAGAGACAATTGGCATAAGATAGCAGTTTACTAGACACATGTTTTTGAGGTGAATATCTTTTTTCATTCGTATAAATGTTTTTTTCTTAAAATTTTTTTTTTTATTCTTATTTATCATTTGAGTAATGTCTACACAGTGACCTTCCTGATTTATGTATCTCTCTTATACAAACTTACGTACAGCATGTAAAAATGTGGCGATTTAACATCGACAGAACAGTTCAGAAAACTGCTTATAGGCATTAAAAACACATTCACACAAACATGTGGAAAGATGTTGGAAAACATCTGGATTAATGTTGTAACAATGACATTACGGTGTCAATGAAAACCATAGAACGAAATACTAGAAATTTGAGGAGTAAAAATGCGATTCATTTAAAAAATTAAATTATAATCTCAATAAGAAACCAGTGTTGCGCAATACTACTTGAGTATCTTAAAAATAACAATCTGCTCATGTCACATACCTACTGATATCCCCACATATCTCTCTTATTTTTCTTTTTCTTTTTACTTGTTTCAGTCATTTGACTGCGGCCATGCTGGAGCACCGCCTTTAGTCGAGAAAATCGACTCCAGTACTGATTTTTTTAAAGCCTGGTACTTGTTCTATTGGTTTCTCTTTTGCCATACAGCTATGTTACGGGGACGTGAACAAACCAACACCAGTTGTCAACGTCGGTAGGTGAAAGCACAACCACAAACATACACACACACATAGATACATACCAGTACACACACATACATACATATATGTGTTTGTGTGTATATATATATATATATATATACACTCTCTCTTTCCTTTCCTGAGTGTCCAATAATACTATCCATATCACGTCCTCACTTTGTTGTTTTTTTGTTTCTTTGTTATTGTTTTTTTGAACTATATATATATATATATATATATATATATATATATATATATATATATATATATATAGAGAGAGAGAGAGAGAGAGAGAGAGAGAGAGGTCACAAAAGTTACAGAGGATACTGAATAGCACCACTATTGCTAGAAATAAGAGTTAAAACAACTCGAAAGCCACAAAGTACTATCTTAATGACTGGCAAAAGGAGGTAAGTCCCCAGCGTATGGTTCAAACTGCTAATAAGAAGTCATCCATTTAATTTTTTATATATATACACACACATATATATGAACATACCTACACACACACTCACACACAACAGGTTTCTAAGTTACCGTCAACAAAATTCACCCAAGACTTTAGTCGGCCCAGGGCTATAGTAGAAGACACTTGCCTAAGGTGCCATGCAGTGGTACTGAAGCTAGATTCATGTGCTTAGGAAGTAAACTTCTTTACTACACAGCCACATCTGCGCCAATCTTAGTAACTTTTTTTATTTTATATTTTTAATATTTATTTCATAGTCAGAAAAGGAAGGACAACGCCCAAGGCCTTTTCCTGGGTCAAGTTGAAATGATGTCAGTAAATTAGTGTCTCGACATCCTTATATTTACTGATACGTCCATTTTAAAAAGAAAAACGGAATGGGCACGTTTGGAATGCCCTTAATCGATTACTCTAGAGGGATTCTGATTTTCAGAGGCACAATATCTTTAATTATCATCTTTGCTTAAAGGGAAGCCAAAATCGAAGTCACTATGCGTTCGGTCGACCTGCTAGAATTAGCTGCGAAATAGTTCTCAAATTATTTCTCTACACAGACACTTTCTGGAAAAAGGACATGTTGGTTAAGGCTGAAATATTGACACAATCATCATCATCATCATCATCATCGTCATCATCATCATCGTCATCATCATCATCATCATCATCATCATCATCATCATCATCATCATCATCATCATCATCATCATCGTATCACGTCCGTTTTCCATGCTGGCATGTTTGTCATGTATATGTACAGAAACTTTGAAATATATGCGTGCATATACATGCACACATATACATGAATATATATTTCACAAGTGTGAGGGAATATGTTGCAATACAGTTATATATTCAAGTAGTGGTGTGTTCCGGCACATAAAAGAAATACAGGACGGTAATGGCTGGAAAGCGTTTGGCCATAGGTCACCTCGATGATGGTCGACCATGGGCGAAACAACAATAACGACCGCAATGAACATCAACCTTCTTTTTTTTTTTTTTTTTTGTTTTTTTCAAGTCAGGTTCTAGTTTCTCAACTGCGATCTCGCTTCCTCCACGCAATAGGCTGAGGAGAGGTTTGAGAGAAAACTGGCAGCTAATTCTAGCTGTTCGGGTAACCATGTCGAGGTCCCCGCATTAGTTTAGCTGGCAGAATCGTTAGCACACCGGGCAAAATGCTCAGTGGCATTTCGTTCGCCTTTATGTTCTGAGTTCAAATTCCGCCGAAGTCGACTTTGCTTTTATCCTTTCGGAGTCGATGAAATAAATACCAGTCGTGTACTGGGGATCGATGTAATCGAATATCCCCTTCTAAATTTCAGGCCTTGTACTTAAAGTAGAAAGGATTATTATTATTATTATTATTATTACTATTATTATTATTATTATGATTGTCATTGTTTTACTTCTCAGAGCGCTCGGTCTCATTTGTTCTGGTGGATTCTGTGAGAGCGGACAGCAACCTGCTGTCAGAGGTCTCACAGGGTCTCTCTCTGCGCATTATAAGCTTTGATACTTGGCTGTTAATTACCGTGGGAGACATTCATCATCTGAGTACCAATCTCAAAATCCTAGCTGTCCCCAGCAGAGCAATTTTCTGGGCTTGCTCTGATTTCGTGTCAATTCCGATTTCTCTGGCATATTTCTCGAACTTGGTTGTTAGCGCTCCGAGTGCCCATTATTATTCACGGTGTGCACGAATGTTTTGCATACGGAATCAATGTTCTAGATACCGGAGTCACAATTAGTTTCCTTAGATATCGAG
>NC_142928.1:165401772-165404272 GCF_046866305.1 Octopus bimaculoides
CCCGCGTCCATGGACAAATGTGTGTAGATAATGAAACGTGTGCGTATCATTATAAATTTAATATATCAAAGTGCATAAAGTGGTGAGCTGACAGAAACGGTAGCACGCCGGACGAAATGCTTAGAGGTATTTCGTCTGTCTTTACGTTCTGAGTTCAAGTTCCTCCGAGGTCGACTTTGTCTTTCATCCTTTCGGGAGTCGATAGATTAACTACCAGTTGCGTACTGAGGTCGACTAATCGACTGCCCCCCACCCAAATTTCGGGCCTTTGCCTAGAGTAGAAAAGAATGTATCGAAGTGCATAACTACATACACACGCGTTCTTATGTTGAATCACTAAGTTATGGGAACGTAAGCAAACCAACAGCGGTTGTAAAATGGTGGGGACGGGACAAACACATATATAAAAAAACACATATATTTCACACACACATGCAATATATATATATATATATATATATACTCATATACATATATATATATATATATATATATATATATATATACATACATACGACGGGCTTCTTTCAGTTTCCATCTACCAAATACACTCACAAGCTTCGGTCGATCCGAGGCTATGGTAGAAAACAGATACACACGTACATACATACACACACACACACATATGGGTAGGGATGGCTGTGTAGTTAAGAAACTCACTTTGTAACACTGCTTGAAAACCGGTGTTAGTGTGTTTACATCCCCATTACTTAGCGGTTCGGGAAAGAGACCGATTGAATAAGGATTATAAAGGAAAATGTACTAGAGTCGAATCATTCGACTACACATTCTTCAAGACGTTGCCCCAGCATGTGCGCAGATTAACAATTGAAACAGCTAAAAGCTAGGCGTGACTGTGTGGTAAGAAGCTTACTTCCCAACCACATGGTTCCAAGTTCAGTCCCACTGCGAGGCACCTTGGGCAAGTGTTTTCTACCATAGCCTCGGGTCGACCAAAGCCTTGTGAGTGGATTTGGTAGATGGAAACTGAAAGGAGCCCGTCGTATATATATATATATATATATATATATATATATATATATATATATATATGTATGTATGTATGTATGTATGTATGTATGTATGTATGTATATGTTTGTGTGTCTGTGTCGCCTCGCCATCGCTTGACAACCGATGTTGGCATGTTAACGTCCCCGTAACTTAGCGGTTGGGCAAAAAAGGTCGATAGAATAAGTACTAGGTTTACAAAGAATAAGTTCTGGCGTCAATTCGTTCGACTAAAGGCGGTGCTCAAGCATGGCCGCAGTTAAATGATTGAAACAAGTAAAAGAGTAAAAGAATACATGTACGTATACATTTCTTTTTTGCATATACCTGTGTGTATATAAACATCTATACACAGACACTAACACGTGTGTATGTGTGTGTGTGTGTGTGTGTGTGTGTGTGTGTGTGTGTGTGTGTGTGTGTGTGTATGTCGCTATTTTATTGTCTGTTACTAATGTGACTACGACTATGGAGCGTAGGTGCATGTGTGTCTGTGTCTAGTTGGGAAGGCACTACGGCTTGCCCCACTAGCCGGTTTCTTGTCGCCGGCAGCCAAGTCGCAGTGTCCCTTTGTTGGTTCTTAAGCTTCTGCTAAACTTCTTGTTATCTATCCACGCCTTCACCTTCCTTCATACAGAGAATGACAGCCGAGAAGAGTTTCGTTCAATCGAACATCAGCTCTCTCTTACTCTCTCTCTCTCTCTCTCTCTCTCTCTCTCTCTCTCTCTCTCTCTCTCTCTCTCACACACACACACACACACACACACCTCTCTCTCTCTCTCTCTCTCTCTCTCTCTCTCTCTCTCTCTCTCTCTCTCTCTCTCTCTCTCTCACATACACTCATACACGCGCGCGAAAGTACATGCATGCACACACACACACACATTCATACACACCTGCGAACGGGCAAGTGTCTTCTACTATAGCCTCGGGCTGACCGAAGCCTTGTGAGTGGATTTGGTAGACGGAAACTGAAAGAAGCCTGTCGTGTATGTATATGTGTGTGTGTGTGTGTGTGTGTGTGTGTGTGTGTGTGTGTGTGTGTGTGTGTGTGTGTGTGTGTGTGTCTGCATTTGTCCCCCACCATCGCTTGACAACCGAGGCTGGTGTACTTACGTCCCCGTAACGTAGCGGTTCGGCAAATAAAAACGATAGAATAAGCCATGTGTGCATGTATGCATACAAGTATATCAAGTGCGCGTGCGTGTGTGTACGCGCGCGTGTTTATGTGTCTGTGTGTATTACGTAAAAACAATAGGGATTTGGAATCCGGGCAGATACCTTATTAGCACTTTGATATAATCCAGATCTGGCTAACCACATCGAATGATTAGGAACATACAGAATTGTTTAAAATAAACAATTACAGAGTACTTCATCCAATGGGTAAATCTTGAGTTCGCTTCATTGGATTTCATACACCAAACATGAATATAATCAAGACATCATAGAAAAGAAGGGTGACTTATACATCTTCAAAATTGATTTATT
>NC_142928.1:165411772-165413430 GCF_046866305.1 Octopus bimaculoides
CATAATGATAATAAAACTTGCACAAACAGAAAATAAACGCAGAAACATGCAAAAAGAACACAACAAAATAAAACGCTATAAATAAAACAAAATCAATAATTCTTGTTAGGAAAAAGCTTATATAATCTGAATATTTATTCTGTTGTAAATATTTTTCTTCTTGGTCCTTTTATTTCTTACTTTTGTGAGGGTTATTTCGAATTTGTTGAGTAGGGTTGAGGCAATGGGTGTGGGTCGTTTTTTTCTGTCTTTTTTTTTCATTATGTTTTCTCTCAATCATTGCGTTTCCTTTTCTCTCTCTTTTTCTGTTATGTATGTATGTATGTATGTATGTATGTATGCATGCATACGTGTATCTATCTATATGTAAGTATGTATGTATGTATAATGGATGGATGTAAGTATGTATGTATGTATGTATGTATGTATATGCATAAATATCGATATATATATGTGTATATAAACACATTTATATGTATATAGATATATATATGTATATATGTTTATACATATCTACATAAATGTATACATACATTCTTTTACTCTTATTCAGATATAGAAATCTATTGCAGAAGTTTTACATACCTGCGAAATCATATACACAGAGATTATACATACATACATACATACATACATACATATGTATATATACATGTATATATGTATGTGTGTATATATATGTATGTGTATATATATGTATGAATGAATATATATATATAAATATACATATGTATATATATACATAAATATATATATATATAAATAAATACATAAATATATAAATATAAAAAAATATACATATAAATAAACATGCATATATATATATATATATATATATATATATATATATATATATATATATATATATATATATATATATATATATATATAAGTGGAGAATTAGTACTCGAACACCAAAGGTGGAGTAATATACTTTTTTATTATAACTACAAAATTATGATAAATGTTACACAGAGTTTCACGTTGCCGTTCGTCGGTCAATTATGTGTATATACGTATATATAAATATATATATATATATATATATATATATATATATATATGCAAATGTATATAAATGTGCGTGTATACATCGATAAGCTCACATACACATACATACATACACACATATACATATTTACACATACACACAGACAGACACACACACACAATTGAGTCGATTGGGACTCCAATAATCGCCTGTCAGCTTACACAGCCGACAGAGGTTGTTGGTCGACAGGCGACACTTGAAGATCCATACCGTTTGGTGTTTTGCAATAAATTTTTATCTCAACTGTTTTATTCATAAACCAGCCTTAAAAATTACAACCTAATTTATCCTTTACATACATCACACCCACACACACACATATTCATACATGCATATATGTACGTGTATAGGCACTCACACGAACACACATCCACATTACATATACATTACATATATTGGATACCCAAGTTCGCTTCGTAAGCAAGCGGTTCCGAATTCAGTGGCAATCGTCTACTATAACAACCCCGTGTCGACCGATGCCTTTCGAAAAAAATTTGGTGCACGCCAAGCGTACGGGAGCCTGATGTATATACATGTAAGTGTGCACATTTATGTTGGTATATGTTCTATATCGTTTGATAAGTATCAATAGAAATACATACATTCA
>NC_142928.1:165413930-165416430 GCF_046866305.1 Octopus bimaculoides
CTAAGCCTATACTTTATATATATATATATATATATATATGTATATATATATATATATATATATATATATATATATATATATATATATATATATATATATAATAATTTTCCAGTCACTGGATAAGTTTGGCACAGAAATGTTAACATAGAGTGGCGAATAAATCGATATATCGAATTTGAAGTCTCTGTCTCTTTTGAATATGAAAATTTAAAAGTTAAAAACCTTATAATATATATATATATATATATATATATATATATATATATATCGTATATATTACACACAAACACGCACGCACGCACACACCACGCATGCGCGCACACATTACAAGAACCCCGATACCATCTAGCTTGTGTTAATATGCCGCAATCCAGATACTTTGGACGAAAAGGTGCAGCAATCCCAGAGTTAAGTACAGTGCGTGATCTGGGAATCGATATGAGCCACAATGCCTATTTCCACGTGCATTTCACCAAGATGATGGAAATGTACTGGCCAATGACCAGACGGAGTCTGAGAAAACCTCAGACCAAGGGACCAGGTTCTATAGATGTCATTTGTCCTCAGTCATTGGACTATAACTCTTAACTGCAGTCTGCTGTCACCCAACGATATCAAACTAATACCGGAACTTGAGGCAGTTCAGCGGTGCTACACCAAGAAGGTTGCGTTAATGGAACAGCTAAGCTACTGGGAGAAACTGAAAGAGCTACGATTTTACTTTCTGGAGCAAAGACGAGAGAGATATGAAGTGTTATACATATGGAAGATCTTGGAGTGGTTGGCGCCAAACATTGGCATCAAGAGCTATACAAGCTCTCGAAATGGACGTCTCTGCTCTATTGCAAAGGTCCCAGCCATCCCGCTAGAGTGAAGACTATGTACAAGAATGGCTTGATATTCAATGTTCCAAGGCTTGAATACCTTGTCAAAACATCTGAGAGATCTACATAGAGTAGGGGGTAGATGTCTTGAGAGTAGGGGGTAGATGTCTTGAGGTTGACCTCTTTCCTGTCCACGGTCCCAGATGAGTCCATACCACAGCAAGAAACCTAAATGAGGGCAGCAATATCGAAGCGACTCCTTTACCAAAACCTATCACAGAACAATGGCCATTGAAAAGGGAGGTGACACTGGCGGTGCCCCAGCATGGTCACTGCTATTGGGCTGAAATGCATAAAACAATAAAAAGAATATGTATATATATATATATATATGTATATTCTTTTACTCTTTTACTTGTTTCAGTCATTTGACTGCGGCCATGCTGGAGCACCACCTTTAGTCGAGCAAATCGACCCCAGGACTTATTCTTTGGATGTCTAGTACTTATTCTATCGGTCTCTTTTGCCAAACCGCTAGGTTACGGGGACGTAAACACACCAGCATCGGTTGTCAAGCGATGTTGGGGGGGGGGAGGAGTAAAACAGACACACAAACACACACATACATACATACATATATATACGACGGGCTTCTTTCAGTTTCCGTCTACCAAATCCACTTACAAGGCTTTGGTCGGCCCGAGGCTATAGTAGAAGACACTTGCCCAAGGTGCCACGCTGTGGGACTGAACCCGGAACCATGTGGTTGGTAAGCAAGCTACTTCCCACACAGCCACCCCTACGCCTATATTATATATATATATTATATATATTATATTATATTATATATATATATATGTATGTATGTATGTATGTATATATGCATTTTATATATATATGTATGTGTATATATGTGTGTGTATGTATATATATAGTTATATATGTAGAGAGAGAGAGAGAGAGATAAATAGATAAATAAATAAATAGATAAATACATACACACACACGCACACACACATATGTCAATTTCCTTGCGTGAGATGTTTCTGCGTTTACGTTTATACGCGTCGAAAGAAAAACTTTTCCTGTTGTTTATGATAAAAGATCAAGCCGATCAATAAATATCGATAACATATGCACTATACGAAAGCAAATGGTGGATCGATGCATCCGACTGAGGAGAACCCTCTTAGGCAATGCTCCAGCTACGCCGCAGTAATTTTGCTTAAAGCAGTAAAAGTATAGAGCCTGAAAGAACACCCCCTCTTTACCACCATATTACACACGCATCTGAATTACATATATATATATATACGCACGTAGTTATACGTATATACATGCACAAATACATATATTTTATATATACCTTATACATATACAAATATTAGTTGTGTGTATGTATATGTATATATGTATGTGTTTGTATGTGTGTGTAGATATAAAAATATAAATGCATATATGTGTGTGTGTGTATGTATATATATATATATATATATATATATATATATATATATATATATATAAAACAAATAATAAATGAGTATATGCATATATACGTACAGGTATGTGCATACCTACGTCTACCTGTATATATAGGTGCATATCTGGGTACAGGACATTGCAAAGAAAACGTAGACAAAAAAATAATAATAACCAGAGTACAGAAAACACACAAG
>NC_142928.1:165423930-165431430 GCF_046866305.1 Octopus bimaculoides
GGCAAAGGATATCGACCTAAGAAAACTAATATTAGTACATACTGGGTAGATTTGTTCGACTAAAATCCTTGAAAATGGTGCCCCCAAATGGTAGCTGACCAGTAATTGAAACAAGTGCAAAAAAAAAAAAATCGATGATTAAGCTATTCAATGGTCGCATAAAATGTTATGAAAAGTTGTCGTTTATGGCGGCACAAGTGTGTTATATGGTTACATACTTTAATGACCCATCATTTTCAGCGGGTGACAAGAGCTTATCGTATTTACGAATTATTAATCTCAGCTTTTCAACTAAAATCGAAGTGTAATATTTTCGCATTAAAAACAATCTGCAAAAGTCTTTAGATAAGAAATTTACCAATAGGCCAATACGTTGTTTTGAACGGATGTTCCATTTTCTATTATTCATAAAACTAAGGCATTGGAACGCACACACTCATACTCACACTTACATACACGCACACATCAACATCATCGTTTTAGCGCCCACTTTTCCATGCTTGCATGGGTCCAAGTTTAATGAGAGATTTTCTATAGCCGAATGCTCTTCCTGTCGCCAACTCTCATCTGTTTCCAAGTAACGTAATATTTTTTCCCATGGGTAGACATGCTCTCACAGAATATTGGAAGTGAATGATACTGCTTATATGATATAAGTGTTCTTGAGCAAGACACTTCATTTCACGTTGCTCCAGTTCACTCAGCTTTAGAAATGAGCTGCGACGTCACTGGTACCAAGCTGTATCAGTCTTTGTTTTTCCCTTAGATAACATCAGTGGCATGAAGAGGGGAGACTGGTATGCATAGACGACTGCTGGTCTTCGATAAACAACCTTACTCGGACTTGTTGTTTGGAGGGGAACTTTCATGACCAAAGGTGGTTTTTTACCCTTTATCCTTTATATGATATATATATATATATGCCAGCTTAGAGAAGCACAAGCTTTCTCTTTCAGGGATAACATGCAATTTAGAGTCGTAAAAAGAGAAACTAAATTATGACAGATACCGGACGTGACTACAGGGAAATCTTATAATTTTATCATATGTACATTACATAAGAGCGACACACAGAGAGCTATTTATGGTCTTTGAACCGATTTTGTTACACATGCTCACAGTTAAGGTACGATGTTAATAAAACATTATTCGTTCCGCATTGTCACCTGAGTTTCTTCTAGGTGAGTATCCAACGCCCTTCGATAATCTGTTTATGGATGCTTTCATCATTGGATGAACAAAATTTATAGAATGGTTCACAACTTAACTATAACCTAAACTAACATAGGAACCCCCACCTATCGGGTATCAAACTTCTCTCTGTGGCTTTTCACTGACGTTCGTTGTTGGGTATAACTACATTGTAGTGGTGTAGCTCAGCTGCTATTTCAGAAATGTTCGTTCTATCACTGGAAGATAGTGTTGTTGGCACTCTGTCGCTTACGACGTCGAGGGTTCCAGTTGATCCGATCAACAGAACAGCCTGCTCGTGAAATTAACGTGCAAGTGGCTGAGCACTCCACAGACACATGTATCCTTAACGTAGTTCTCGGGGATATTCAGCGTGACACAGTGTGACAAGGCTGACCCTTTGAATTACAGGCACAACAGAAACAGGAAGTAAGAGTGTGAGAAAGTTGTGGTGAAAGAGTACAGCAGGGTTCGCCACCATCCCCTGCCGGAGCCTCGTGGAGCTTTAGGTGTTTTCGCTCAATAAATACTCACAACGCCCGGTCTGGGAATCGAAACCGCGAGTCCGCTGCCCTAACCACTGGGCCATTGCGCCTCCGGAAGATATTATATAATTAGGTATAGTTTCACTATGAAAACTTACAACACAAATTACTCACACTTTTACACAACATTAGACTGCATGTTAACCAATTACAGTTTATGAGCAACTGCTTTCGAAAAATTTATTATTTTTTTTTGTTCAAAATTGTAATTATCTAAACACGTTCCTAATGCGCTCATTGATCTTTTGTCGTTCTTTTTTTTTCGGCTGGTTTCTTCTCCTTCGATAAATATTTGCCGTTTAGTTGCGATTAACGTAACTGTTCATAACAGAATTAAATGCTTTTTGATACAGGAGTTATTCTCATCATTGTCTCTTTTAACATCTCCGAATTTACGCTACATATAAATTTATTTACGTTAACATACTAGGCAAAGCAACTCAAACACTCGAGAACCACTTGTAGGAACGATTTGACACTTGCACGGTTCCCTGAATTAAGAAACCATTGCTCTTTTCCCGCGTTTGATTTGAGCTGAAGCCAAACGAAACATTTACATTTACAAGCTGCAACCAGAATAACAGAATAACCCGGTGACTGACATTCTGCCATAGACGTTGGCGACGAATTAGACTGTGCCAAATGGCAGGGGTGGTTGGTAGATTTAACCCTGGCCATTGGTTACTTTTAGCGAAGTCAACAACTGTGTGGTAAGTATTTGAGGAGGTCACCGGTTTGGGGATTCCTTCACCTTTACATCCACTAACGTTGGAGACCTGTAAAAGAAAATCATGGACACTACTCACTTCCCTTCTGATTATATATATTTATACAAGCAGAAGGACTCGGTTTCACTCGGGATATAAACTCATAGCCATAACACAGTAATCTTTGCTTGTAAGGTAATTTGACACCTTCCGTCTAGGCATTTTTAGGTAAATATTTCGTAAAGGACCCGTTCATACCTCGGTGTGAAATAATTTTTTCCCACGATTTTTTTTTCGAGTGCATTCAACGTATCTAATCTCCAAACCCGCCGCAAGCCACTTATTTCCGGAAAAGCAAGTGTGGGATGGGGGGGGGGACCTTGAAGTTTCCCACCAACGGAGTTTTGTTTCGCAGGTTTTCGTTTTTCTTTTCCAGGTTATTTCGAATACTTTCAACGAATATGGCATCGAAACCACGAGTAAACGGCTCCTTTCCCCAGAAAAGGAAAGATTTGGCTGCTATCCCTAGCACGCCATATTACCACGTAACAGCTATTTGCGATAAAGGACCCGCCTATATTTCGCTGTGGAATAATTTTTTGACCCCTCCCCCAGTTTCTTTGCCGGAAAAAAGTCTCTTGCGGTGGGTTTGGAGGTCAGATACATTGAATGCACTCGAAAAACTTGTGGTAAAATGTCATTTCACACCGAGGTACGAACAAGTCCTTTTGGAAATATTTACCCCAGAAATCGTTACAACATGGTTATTTACTGATACACGAATATACCTGTACAGTGTTTTTGTTTGACCCTTCAGCCTTTCTAACATTTTGTTTATGTATTGGAGTACACAAATACACGGTACAGAAGATTGTAAACAATGAAAGTATCTGTAATAATTTTTTTGGTACCAGACATCGTTACAACGGTAAACGCTAGAGAGAACGGTTGACAAAATGAAGAGAGAATGACAGAGATGAGTCGTCGTCGATGGCATAAAATGTCCTTTACTAACTCATACGCAACGAACGAGCAAACACACACACACACACGCACATATACAAGATGTGACGTCGTGGTTGTGGTATAGAAAGTTTATTTTCGAGAAAATGTATTGTTTCAATCCAAATGAAAATGAAAAACTACATGTTGACACTCGCGACCTTTTAAAATTTGATTTGAATTGGTGGAGCCGTTTGAGAATGCATTAGGAAAAGAGAGAGAGAGAGAGAATTTTATATGTGTGTGTGTGTGTGATGGGGTAAGAATACGTAAAAAAGATGGACAAAGCAGATACACGCCGGAGTAGATACGTAAAATTCAACGACGAAAGAAGGAAGACGGAGTCCCAGCAAAGGTGAGTTGGCGTTAAGCAATGTACCTGTTGAGCTAATGTAAGTAATAAAATATGGGTGCAATAAAATAAAAGGTGGACAAGCCTATCCATCTTTTATTTTAATACACACTCGCGCATGCGCAAATAATGTTTATGTCGAAGCGCGTGGCTAAGTGGTTAGGGTGTTGCATGAATGATCGTAAAATTACGGTTTCGATTCCTGGACCGAATGTGTGGTGTTCTTGAACTTCATTTCTCGTTACTCCAGTCCACTCAGCTAACAGAAAAAAAAAGTAATGCTGCAATGGACCGGGTTCGCGCCCGAGAGCGGATATATATATATATATATATATATATATATATATATAAAGAATAAGAAGTTTTGAATGGTACAACAATGCACTATAAATACAAAAAATGGACTATATACCTGTTGTAATTTAGTTATCCATAGTCCGATGATATTTCGGAATACACCTCCTTCTTCAGGTATATAGTCCATTTTTTGTATTATAGTGCATTGTTGTACCATTCAAAACTTTTTAATCTATACAAACAAAACACAATGCTTCAAGCGAACAACAATACTCTCCTATATATATATATATATATATATATATATATATATATACATATATATATATATATATACAAACACACACCATGGAATCCGGTAAACCAGGCTTATGAACCTTGGTTCGGGAAGGACCTTTGATCATTTGATGATATTTATACATACGCATGATAAGTATATTGATGTATAAACGTACACTAAACAAATCAGTCAAAATCAGTAAGTAGCATTTATATACTCAAGTGTAAAGAAAAACATCAGTGGATAAAATATATCATTGATTTTTAAGTGGGAGCCATCGTATTCACACGCACACGCACACAAATGCATGTCCTACTAGCAGGTCGAGCGACCACCACATACACCACAAACACTGTCTACACTCTCGTATCGTGATATTTTATGCTCACCGTCTCTGTCTGTCTCTCACTCTTTTTTTCCATCTCCCACTCTCTTCCCTCTCTCTCTCTCTCTTTGTAACGTACTATTTCATCCACTCTATGTGCTCGAAAACGTTGATACTGGTTGCAGGAAGTTTTTGAGGACAAATTTGGTAATTTAGTTGAACAATTCTAATTCAGCACAAACCAAATGGGTTTTAATAAAAATTCGATGCGGGACCGGGATCGTTGACATACCTGCAATAAATGGACATCATCTGAACAATAGCGGTCTTCGGTCTTCGGTGAAATTATGTTATTGTGAGGATGTCGATTATCCATCCCTTTCTAACAACACTCTAACCGTAGTAGTCCTTGGATTTGGATCTGGTGAATTTGGAGGCCACAAGTTTGGTAGTAAATGGTTGTAAATATTTTCTGAAATTCTTTCTTAGGCTGCCTGGGCTGTGTGATAACGTGCTGAGTCTTGTTATAAATTTATCCTTCTATTGCGTACTTCATCCATTCAGGGTTTAACAACTGTCTCTAGCGCTTCAACATATATAGAAGCATTAGCTCTAAGACCCTGTGGAAATATACAAAGTTGTATGGCATGACTTTCATTACTCACCATCACAGTTGCTGGAAACTTAGTGTGCATCGCTCTGGTGACATCAGAAGAATCAGTCCACAGCCATCTTTTGGTCCTGGTCAAATTTATCCTCATCAGAGAAGAAACAAAGAATGCCATGCCCATAATAGGTTCAAAAATTCTTAAGTGACCGCTTGGAATGGATCAAGCAGTTTTCCCTGTATCTGCTGCCATAAATTGACCCGCTCCTCATGCCATACGAGTTGTATCGAATACCCTCGTGCACTGTAGTTCTGAGAGTCCACTTTGACACCTGAAGGTTTTTTTAGTGATGACCTTCATTCAATTTTTTCCCCGTTTATCCTCGATTATGTTTTGAAACCCGTAGGATGAATTGCAGTGTCCTTATGGTTGAACTTTTAAAATGGTTTTGAAACATTTCCGCCAGAGTCTTCCAGTTTTGTGTGCAAAAGATCTTGCGATGTTTAGAAAGTTGGCAATTTGTAAATCACCATTTTTCGCACATATGGCAACTTATGACTGCATGTCTTTTTATCTGTCACGGGGGATCTGAAAAAAAAAAAAAATAATAATAATAATAACATAACAATAATAATAATAATAACATAACAATAATAATAATAATAACATAACAATAATAATAATAATAATAATAATAATAAAAACCTTTGGATTCATTTGAGGAAATAATTAAGTCCTCAAATAATGTTCGCAGCCTGTACATTAATCATGTCGGTGTGTGTGTGTGTGTGTGTTGCATACATATATCTCTATGTATATGTCTGTCTGCCTGCCTGCCTGTCTGTCTATATTTATGCATATACTAATAATTAAGAGTTCTCAAATAACTTTCTCACCTTGTATATTAATCATGTCTGTCTGTGTGATTGTCGCATACATATGTCTACGTATCTGTCTGTCTATCTCTCTCTCTCTCTGTATTTATATGTATGTACGTGTGTATACATATAGGCGCTGGTGTGGTTGTATAGTAAGAAGCTTGCTTTCCAACCATATGGTTCCGGGTTCACTCCTACTGCGTGATACCTTGGCCAAGTGTCTTCTACTATAGCCTCGGATCGACCAAAGCCTTGTGAGTGGATTTGGTTAACGGAAACTAAAAGAAGCCCGTCGTATATATATATTATATATATATATATATATATATATTATATATATATATATATATTATATAATATATATATATATTATATATATATGTGTGTGTTACACCCCCGTAACTTAGCGGTTCGGCAAAAGATACTGATAGAATAAGTATTGGGTTTTATAAAGAAAGTCTTGGGGTCGATTTCTTCGACTAAAACTCTTCAAGGCGGTGCACCAGTATGGCCACAGTGAAATGGCTGAAACAAGTGAAAGAATAAAAGAACATACACAGGGTTTTCTCCTTCAAATTCGGTATCATCAACATGAAACTCGCCGGCGTTAGATCTCAAATTCGTCAACGTCAGCTTCGATTTCTTTATCTTCAGTCTGCACTACGTTGTCGACGTTAATTTCATCATTGTCATCTTTAAAATGTCGATACTGTAGGATGAAACGAATTTATTTTCTTTCTATGAACAAACAATGACATCAGTGATTACTTGTCGCAGAATTGTAAAGAAATGTAAACATTAAATATCATAAAGGTTTACAAGTTTTTGAAATAAAAATTGCCTCATTATCGTAAATATACATACGTTTCGTACATTAGATGTAAAACTACATATAATGCTATTTATACAACACGACAAAGACAAAATATATAACACCAGTTTAGCCTTTTATTCATTATTGATTTCAAATTTTGGTTCCAGGCCAGCAAGTTCGAGGGAGGGCATAAATGGTTTAAATCAAGCCCCGTACTCGACTCATACTTATTTTATCAAAGCGGCGAGCTGGCAGAAACGTTAGCACGCCGGGCGAAATGCTTATCGGTATTTCGTCTGCCGTTACGTTCTGAGTTCAAATTCCGCTGAGGTCGACTTTGCCTTACATCCTTTCGGGGGTCGATAAATTAAGTACCAGTTATGCGCTGGGGTCGCTGTAATCGACTTAATCCCTTTGTCAGTCCTTGTTTGTCCCCTCTGTGTTTAGCCCCTTGTGGGCAATAAAGAAATAAGAAACGTTAGCACGCCAGGCGAAATGCTT
>NC_142928.1:165436430-165443930 GCF_046866305.1 Octopus bimaculoides
CTGGGATGTAAGTACACTATTGCTAGAAAGAAGAATGGGTGGTTACTGCCAGATTGTCTTTGATAGTAGGCTTGTTGAGATCCAACTAAACAACAACAGTTATATCTTTCCTCCATCCAGACACATTATATTTAATTACACACTGATGTGAAATGTACCATATTTCATTAATGTAGCATATTATAAACACTCTGTATTTTTGTTATTCTGAATATAGCTTCAGGGTTTTCTATGTGTCATACTATAAACACATTATATATTTTCTCATTATCCTTCACAAACACAACATATTTTATTTAAATTTGGTGATCATTATTTTATATCTAAAACACTACTCATCATAGACATATAAATTTTTAATATAATTTTTTAAAAAATCATAACTCATATGCTTAGTATATATTATTTGAATTAAAATTTATGTTTTCCAAACTTAAGCTCAGACACAAAATATTTATCTGACAGTTTGCAAGTGCACCATATTTTTATCCAAACTCAGCCCTAAAGTAAACCATATTTATGCATACTCAAAAGACAAATTCAGTATATATATACCACACTCTGTCTTCAAGTACACTATATTTTCTCATGCTCAAAACTCAAAATTCATATAAACAACAGCAACTGAACAACATCAAACACAATATATCGAACACAATATATCTAATGAAACCCCGTCTTCTACTTCAATATATTTTATTACCATGAGACCACAAACAAACTATATTTTGTTACACTCAATCCCCAAAACACAATATATTTCAAATCAAGTATTTTTCATTTTATTTTACAATTAGAACTATATTTTAACATCCTTGCACCTAAAACACATAACAGTTTCTCATTTTCACACATAAAACCATATATTTTCTCACTCTCAAATCTTAAGTACATAGTATGTTAATCACAGTCTACAAGCATTGTATTTTCTTTCATTCAAACCTAATGTAAATTTTCAAGTTTATACATAATTCACAGTCAAACCTCAGAAATTGTTTAGTTTATAATATAATTCACTGATTCAAACACTGTTTTTTTTTTTTTTAATTTTTGTAATATTTATTATTTCATTCTTAGACACATTCAACTCAATATTTTGTCAACCTTAGATCACAAACATACTATATTTAGTTGTTCTGCATTTACTTCCTGTTAAATGTCAAATATATTTTCTCACTTTCAAAACTCAGGTATACTATTTTCTGTCAAACTCAGGACATAAACTCTATATATTTCTCACACTCCCCATTAGAGTGACAATTTTTTTTTCTTATATTTTTAATAATACATGTCACTCATGCAATATCTTGCTTGTAAGCTTAAATAATATATTTCCTGTAACTTAAACCTCACACATCCAGTCGTAAAAACCCTGCCAAAACAGACCTCACCAGTGCTGGTGTCACATCAAAAGTATCCAGCCCAATCTGTAAAATGGTTGGCATTACGAAGGACTTCTAGTTGTAAAAACCATGGCAGAATAGACCTTAGTAGTGCTGTTGCCACATGAAAAGCACCCAGTCCAGTTTGTAAAGTGGTTGGAATTAGGAAGGGCATCCAGCCTGAAAAACTATGCTAGAACAATCCTCACCAGTGCTGGTGCCACGTTAAAAGTACCTGGTTCATTCTGTAAAAGGGGTGGGTATTAGGAAGGGCATTCAGCTGTGAAAATCATGCCAAAACACACAGTGGAGCTTGGTGCAGCCCTCTAGCTTGCCTCCTGTCAAGCCGTTCATTCCATGCCAGCATGGAAAACAGATGTTAAATGATGATGATGACAATAATGCCGATGATGGTGGTGGTGGTAGTGATGATGATGATAATGATGATGACAAGTCTATGCTAGATATACTCTACTACTTCATAGACTACATACACACTATATTTTCGCCTAGTCTATACCTAACACATACTATTCCTTCACAGTTTATAAACACCTTATATTTTAATCATCTACTAACAGTCTCTCTTTCTTCATAGTCTACATTACACACTATATTTTCTTGTAATCTACAAGCACACTATATTTCTAGAGAGTCTCTATACTCTATATTTTCATAAGCTACTTACAAATGTGGAGGCGCAATGGCCCAGTGGTTAGGGCAGCGGACTCACGGTCATAGGATCATGGTTTCAATTCCCAGACCGGGTGCTGTGGGTGTTTATTGAGCGAAAACACCTAAAGCTCCACGAGGCTCCGGCAGGGGATGGTGGCGAACCCTGCTGTACTCTTTCACCATCAACTTTCTCTCACTCTTACTTCCTGTTTCTGTTGTGCCTGTAATTCAAAGGCTCAGCCTTGTCATACTGTGTCACGCTGAATATCCCTGAGAACTACGTTAAGGGTACACGTGTCTGTGGAGTGCTCAGCCACTTGCACGTTAATTTCACGAGCAGGCTGTTCCGTTGACTGGATCAACTGGAACCCTCGACGCCGTAAGCGACGGAGTGCCAACAACATACTACACTTACAAATACACTTTAGTTCTTCTCAGTCTGTGTACACAATATATTTTTTTCAAAATCTACAGACACCATTTATTTCACATTTCTCATACACACTGAATTTTCTCATTCAGGCATCACCGACTCAGTATTTCAATACATTCTCATATCAGGCTAAATATCTTTTACATTTTGATTTCACAATATGTCATCCAGCTTAACACAGCCATTTTAACCTTTTTACAAGCATTCAGACTGGGTTTGTTGTCTGCAGATAATTTCCTCCAAACTGTTACAAGGGCCCTGAAAAATTGCAAATAATTTCCCCAAATATCCTTGCACAAAGACACAATGGTCTCAACAAAAAAAAAAAAAAGAAAGGCAATAATGATTAACATTCAAATAGCTAGAAATAGCAGCTAACGTTCTCTCTCATTCGACCACAAATCTTAGATAAAGAAAGGACACATTGGATAATAGTAATCCTAGAGATTACTTAAAAAGCAAGATGGTTGAACAGGGGCTACAGAACAGCAGCAACAACTCAAAAGACTTTCACTTATTGGAGTCCTCTAATTAAGTTCTTATCAAAATGTCACTTAATCACAAAGATTTCACCCATGTTCTAACATACACTCTCCTCAAATCTTGAGTGCTGCAACATTCACTAAATTACCTTATAAAAATCATATAATAACACTTCTAAACACATAAGAAGACTTCTAAATATATTAAATGAATGTCATATACTCAAGTTCTAAATGTAAGTCAGTTGTTGATTACCCACAGATCATCCTTGATTTGAACATAACTGTTATCAAATAGAGCAACTGATTGCTAGAAATATCAAAGCATTGGATAAATAAATACCTTGTGGTGCTTGCTCTGGTTCTTTATGTTTTGAGTTCAAATCCTACCAAGGTTAGCTTTGCCTTTCATTCTTCTGAAGTTGTTAAAATCCTTTATACCCTAGTTACAAGGCCTGAAATTTTGTAGAAGAGGACTGGTTGGTTGCATGGACCCCAGTGCTGGACTGGTTTTTATTTTATCAACCTTGGAAAGATAAAAGGTGAAGTTGACCTCTATGGTATTTGAATTAAGAAAGTAAAGTTGCAAGAAAATGTTGCTAAGCATTTCGTCTGGCATGCTGATGATTCTGTTAGTTCGCTACCTTTCTGAGGTTGATAAAATTATGTATTAGTCAAGAACTGGATCTCTCTCTCTCTCCGTTGAAGCTGTTGTGCTGTGACAAGAACTTGGGTGGAGGTAGGGGACGACACATTGTATCCTTTTCATCATCATCATCATCATCGTTTAACATCCGCTTTCCATGCTAGCATGGGTTGGACGATTTGACTGAGGACTGGCGAACCAGATGGCTGCGCCAGGCACCAATCTGATCTGGCAGAGTTTCTACAGCTGGATGCCCTTCCTAATGCCAACCACTCTGAGAGTGTAGTGGGTGCTTTTACGTGCCACCGGCATGAGGGTCAGTCAGGTAGTAGTGGCAACGGCCACACTTAAGTGATGTTTTTTACATGCTACCTGCACAGGAGCCAGTCCAGCGGCACTGGCATGGACCTTACTCAAATGTTTTTTCCCGTGCCACCAGCACAAGTGTCAGTAAGGCGACACTGGTAATGATCACACTCGAATGGTACTTTTTACGTGCCACCGGCACGGAAGCCAATCGTCTGCTCTGGCAGCGATCATGCTCGGATGGTGCTCCTAGCGCTTCACTGGCACGGGTGCCTGTCATCAAATTTGCGAATTCGATTTGATTTTGATTTCACTTGCTTCAACAGGTCTTCGCAAGCAGAGTTTAGTGTCCAATGAAGGAAAGGTACACCTCTTAGATAATTCCTTTCTCTCTATTGCAGTTGGAAAATGTGGTCCCTGAGTTTCGGGCAGAGTATGGATTCTGATAACATGCTGATATAGAGGTTAAATACTTTCCAACAATGATGACCTTGTCTTGTGCATTCATCTATAGAACTATTTTATCCATGGTGCTCTTCCACGTTTAAAGACAATAGTGTGTGATTTGGCAGACATTTGGCTGTTAATTTTAGCAGGCCGACTACCTATGTAGTGATTCCACCTCGTTATCATTAAGGTGTTTTTCCCCATCTTAGACTCTTTCACACTACTACTACTACTACTACTACTACTACTACTACAACTGCTGCTGCTGCTGCTACTACTACTGCTACTACTACTGCTACTACTACTGCTACTACTACTACTTCTACTGCTGCTGCTACTACTACTACTACTACTACTACTACTACTACTACTACTACTACTACTACTATATATTTTCATCATAGGATGGGCAGAGAATTGTACTTATTCATTGCTGAACCCCTATAAGGTCTCTCCCAAACCTTCTCCCTCAAGAACTCTCTCGGCTGTTTTAATTATGCTGAGCTTACCTGGTGGTACTTAGTGCTGTAAATCCCTTACAGAGCCATTAGCTCAACACTTAAAAGACCCTCTTCAGTCATGAATGAACATGGAATTGCACCTACAAAGTTCCCCTCTGAGGTACCAGTCCAGAGAAATTTGTTTACAGGAGACCAGCAGTTGCCATGCATACCAGTCTCCCCTCCACTCTCCACGCCACTGATGTTATCCAAAGGAAATGCAAAGGCCAATACAGCTTGGCACTAGTGACATTGCAACTCATTTCTACAGCTGAGTGAACTGAAGCAACATGAAATGAAGTGTCTTGCTCAAGAACACAACACACAGCTTGGTCCATTTTGTGAACCTGATGCTCTAACCATTGAGCCATGCACCTTTACCTCAGTGTCACTTTGATGGTATGCACTGCTCTCTTACTCAGTAATAATAATAATAATAATAATAATAATTTCGGGGTAGGGGATGAGTTGATTACATCGACCCCAATGTTCAACTGGTACTTATTTTATCGACCCCGAAAGGATGAAAGGTAAAGTCGACCTCGGCGGAATTTGAACTCAGAACATGGCAACTGACGAAATACGGCTAAGCATTTTTACCCGGTGTGCTGACGATTCTACCCGCTTGCTACCTTCAGTGATAATTGCACTACTGGGCACTGCACACATCCTACGCAAAACACTTTCAATACAGTAACCATAAGAGCATCACAGCAAACCACAGCACATACCCAAGGCACACAGAGCTGCGCTCGGTAGTGAAGTGAAAGCACGTTATAAAAATAAAACTACTGAACAATAATAATAATAATAATAATAATAATAATAATAATAAATAAGGGTCTATAAACATTTCCGAATCTCATTAATGCTTTTCAAGTCAATCAAAAGAAAATGATCATTTTTTGTATATTAGCTTCTCTTTCTTTTGCTCCATCTGTCAGAGGTCATGGCCACTCTCAATAAGATCTCTTTTTCCTAAAGCCATTTTCCCCGAGCAACATGTCTAACGTAACTCAGTTTTCCTTCTGCCAATAAACACTATGCAGAAGTCTTGTAGTTGTGCCAAATTTGTTCAGTATCCATTCAGTCATTGGTTTCTCTTTCTCCATAATTTACTCAAAGAAGACATTAGTGGCACATCATAGCCCCAAAATGCTTAAATTCTTCTTTTCCCATCTAACACCTTCATCATACAGCATTCAGATCTGTACAAGTGGCGATAGGAGACAGACAAAACATCAGTTTTAAGTACAATATTTTTATGTCTTAATGGCGTCAGTTAAGTTTATTACTGTTGTCACGTAACTGGTTTATTTACCTAAATGGCTAGAGAAAGAAAAGTACATACCTGTATGGCGAACTAAGTTTTGTGTGATGCCAGTGATTTTTTGTGAATGTGAGCTGCTCTCTCTCTTCTCAGCCAAAAAAAAAAAAAAAAATAGAGAGAAAAAGTGGAATAATTACATAAAATGACGATGTTTTACTAAGGGGGTGTTTAAAATAACTCAGAAACTCGACAAAGATTTTCTTAGATATAATGAATGAATTTTCTTTTCTGCATTTCTAAAAATCATTCATGATGTATAATAATGGTTTCAAATTTTTACTACAAGGCCAATAATTTCGGGAGAGGGGCAGAGTCGATTACATCGACCTCAGCGCTGAACTGGTACTTATTTTATCGACCCCGAAAGGATAAAAGGCAAAGCCGACCGCGGCGAAATTTGAACTCAAGACGTAAGGACAAATGAAGTGCCGCTAAGCATTTTGCCCGGTGTGCTAACGATTCTGCCAGATCACCGCCTTAGTCATAATAACAGTTTCAAATATTTGGCACAATGCCAGCTTTGGGTGTATAAAATTATTTATTGTTTCAGATGTGCAGAAAATAGGATTTTCTTGCAACGGGTATGTAGAATTAGTAATGAGATGTTGGCGTATAATGGTTGTTACCGCAGGGTATAATTCGCTGATATAATTATAAATATACAATATTAAAGTTATCTTTTTAAAAATATATAACAAGATTTATTATTAGACTTGAACACAAATTACGAACCGTTTATAACATTATCTACTAGAAAATAATTATCATAAATTTCAAGCGAAGGAGTGGCTGCGTGGCTAAGTTAGTTTTCCAGCTAAAGGGTTTCGGGTTCAGTTTCACTGCGTAGCATCTTCGGTAAGTGTCTTCTACTAGAGCCCCGAGCTGACCTAAGTCTTGTGAGTGGATTTGGTTGACGGAAACTGAAAGAAACCCGTCTTGTATATATATAATTAATGTATGTATGTGTGTGTTACTTTGTCTTGACATCGCGTAAATACGTGCCATTCATTTCTAATATCCTGTGAAAGCATGTTTAGCCACGGGGTAATATTATATTGCTTGGAAACGGGGAAGGGTTGGCGGCAGGAAGGGCATCCAGCCGCAAAAAATCTGCCTTTACAAATTCCGTTTGACCTATGCAAACAAGGAAAAAAATGAAGTTAAATGACGTCGATGATGACAATGGTGATGATTAACCTTCTTTGGTCGGTATGTAATTCTCAGTGGAGGAGCAATGGCCCAGTGGTTAGGGCAGTGAACTCGCGATCTTAGGATCGCGGTTTCGATTCCCAGACCGGG
>NC_142928.1:165445897-165458397 GCF_046866305.1 Octopus bimaculoides
AGCAACTGGTATATATGACCATTTAATATGCCACCAGACAGAAATCTTGCTAGCACAAGACCCACAATTAATAAATAACATCCGCCCACATCTGCATATATAAACAAATACATGTTTAAAAATGGCGTTATAAAAATCAAACAGAAACACACTTTATGCAACTGCACTAAACTGAGTAACTTACTATGATGCTAAAAGCCCATCCAATGCTGTGAAATGTTATCATTTAATAATATAAATAAAGTCAGTAATCTGGAATAAAAAGGGGAAAAAAACAGGACATTGTTTCCAGCCCCCTAGGAACTTCATTTGATGGGATTTACTATGAGAGTATTCACTTAGCGATAAGGAATTACATAATACATAAATATTCAGGAAATGCTTAGTAAAGAAAATGTGTACTGGTCGTCGCCCGAATAAAATGGGATTGAGTTCTCCAGACGTTGAAGAGAGGAGGTATGTCAGGACTTTGAAAAGACTTTGACAAACTAACAACCGATTGATTGTTTAACGATCGATTAGACAGTTGATTAGATATTGAACCAGTGCGCGTGTTATTATTATTGGGAGACAGACTGAAGGCAGACCTTGAAGAGAGGGGACATATAATTGATGACATCGTGAATAGCAAAGAAAAAAACTTTGAAAGAAACGACTGATCGTTTGCTTAAACAACACAGTAAACAAACGATCGATTAGTTGGTTGGTTAGACATTTAACCAATTGTCTAACAATAAAGAAATGATATTGAACCAGTGCGCGTGTATTTTTTTAATATTGGCGAAATGACCCTCCCAAGATAACAAAATATGTTTCGAGACAATCCTAAAAGATTTTGTAGGAAAATTGCAAAAGCTAATATACCTATTAAAGCCGCACATACCGAGGAGGGAGTAATTCTCCCAGGATTCATCAGCGAGTCAGAGACTCTGAAGATCCTATAGAGCAAATATGGAAAGATATCTTCGATGAAGGTCTTGGGACTGCACTGAGAAGATACAGCAAAAGGAAATAACCTGGGAAGGATAAACTCCCTAACTTCTGACTGAATGCTTTCCCTAAATCTCATGGGAGAATGACCCACCTCTATAACAGCATTATGCATGACTCCTGGAAAATCCTTCCCAGTCTGCTAAATAGAGTAACTCACTCCCCCAAAATGACGAAACCAATAATCCTCAAAACTACTGACTGTGTAAAATAATTAATACCCATCGTTACTGAATATGCATATAACTTCCTGATAGATAACAAAATATTCCTGACGAACAAAAAGGTTGTAAACATAGCTTGTATGAGAGTAAAGACAAGCTTTTAATCAATAAAACGATTCTAGAGGACTGGCGTAAAAGCTTACAAAGATCTTTTCATTGCATGTGTTGATTAAAAAATACAAAAAAAGGCTTTGATAGCTTGATGAATATGCTAAGCCACATTATTGATGGAAAACTTTCGGAAGCGTACAATATACAGATAGAGAAGACTACTGTAATCAAGTAATTAGATCTCGAAGAAAACTATAAATATTTAGAGCTATACGAAGTGGGTGGTATCCAGCGCCCACAAACAAACGCACGAGAAAATGCAGAAAGAATGCTATCATAGCGTTAGCGCAATGCCAAAGTGCAAACTTAATGCGAGAAAGAAGATTGATGCTATCACTTGGCTATGCCAGTTGTAATCTACAGCTTTAATATCATAAAATGGTCCATCAATGAGATGAATAAAATTGACACAAAAATACGCAAGTTTCTCACGATGCAGACTATACATCCCACAAAAGGATGAAGGACGTCGACTGATGCTGTTGCAACTGTCTTTAAAGACAGTAATCATTGGATTAGACATCTCTCTAAAGAATACTAATGACTGGATCCTTCAAGTTGTCGGCAAGCATGTAAGTACCAAGGAATTATATTCAATATCAGAAGAAGCAAAGAAATGTGTAAAGAAATTGAAGATCACTGAGACTAGATGAAACAACTCACAGTGGAAGCAAAACAAAAGCACAACTCAAATCACATGCAACCACACACACACACACACACACACGCACACGACCTAAGGCAGCGAGCTGGTAAAATCGTTATTACGCTGGGCGAAATGCTTAGCGACATTTCGTCTGTCCTTACGTTTTGAGTTCAAATTCCACTGAGGCCGACTTTGCCTTTCATCCTTTCGAAGTCGATAAAATAAGTACCAGCTGAACACCTTAACCCCTTCACCGAAACCACCGACCTTGTGCCAAAATTTGAAACCAGTATATATAAATATTACTCGAAGATATTCCAGCTTTGATTTTCATATCTTATTTACCATCTTATAATAATATAATATAAGATAATGTAATATAATGAAATGATAGAATATTAAATGTCCATTCTGATTGAACTAGTACTTTCATGCATTAAACTATACAATCTTCAGGTTCATATAGTTGTGGTGACAGTTATGTTTTACAATTTACAACTGTAGTGAGATGGCTAAAATGTGTGCCTTAAATACATTTGTATAGGTTCCAGAATGTTAAGTTTTACAAACTGTATTATGAACAACCAGTGTGTGGCTTTACTAAATTATTTAAGTTGATTGGTGTTTGGTTTAGGCGTCACGGTTTTTTGAATATTGAATATGTCAAGAGACCTGTATTTTGGCCCAGGCCAAAGCACTAAGTGTCTGGCAACATTTCCCAGGGATTTTTACATTTCATTTATCATCGTCACCATTATCATTACCTATGACCGCTACCGAATTAATCACCCACTTTGGATGCAGGAAAGTGATACAGTCAAAAGTACCCATGAACATCCTTTGTTCTGAACAAAACAAGAACCATCCCACGTCATATGGACAGGCTAGTGTCTGGTGATACTAGACTTCCGGTGTCATTTTCACTAATGGTCTTTCGCCTGAGTGTCTTTTGAATTCTTGCACTAATTTTGTTCCGAAATACTTGTGTGTAGATAGTCTTTGTGAGAAGAATTGTGAATCTAAATTTAGACATGTATGTATGTATGTATATGTGCGCGGGCGGATGTGTGTGTGAGAGAGAAAGAGATGCGCTCCTCGTCACACATTTTGCTTACCTTCTATTTGCAATCATATCGCCTTTTATAGCCACACGTGAAAATTTTTGGATTGGCCATACTAAAAAGCAATAAAGGCCTTCTGGGGATTTAGGCTTCCATGCTATGCTAATTTTTTGATGTGGTCTTCACCTGTATCCTTTTATTTTCCTACCTTCTGCTTTTCTACTTACCACTTTCTTATACAGCAAGATTTTTCGTCTTCATCGAATTTATAGACGTTCATCTCTGGTCTGTGGAAGATGTGGAATTCCACGATCATGAATTTCACGTCATCTTGCGAAATAGGTCCTCTTCGGGTGTTGTACTTTAACATTTGCTTTCTCATCAACCTTCATCTTCTTATATCGTCCTTTGCTCCACAACAGTCCCTCGTTGCGCTCCAGTTTTTTCTTCGCTTGTCATCATCGCAAACGAATAGGGTGGTGGTATCAATGGGAAGAAGTATCATTCGCTTATATCGATTATAGTAGTCTTGTCTAGCTGTATATTTATATCAAATAGTATGAAGCTCCGAATGACAACTCTAATATTGTGAATTCAGAGGCAGGTACCGTGAAAGTTGGGAACATTGATATAAACAGCAGCATTTTTCAAGGTGATTTTAGATCACCAAGTCTCTTTTGCATGGATCTCATTCCCCTAAGGAAGTAGATTCACCTTCAGAACTTCAGCTGTAGTGCTATAAGAACAGCAAACTCCAGAATCTATTCTTGTTACTGTTTTTCTGCTTATCACAACCCTCTGGGTTTTCCTTGCCTTTCCAGCCCTCCAGGACTTTTGCTTATGCGAAAATCTTTTGCACAAAAGCTGTGAGCGCATATGGGCAGAAATTAGCCTTTCTGCCCTGCACCACCAGTTCAATTGCTCATGTTTCTCGCCCTCCGAATAGCTCTGTACACTTTCGCGGTCATAACTTGTAAATTTATGCTAATCCCTGTTATAACCACAGATCATTCTTTTCCATCTGTATACTTGCCGTCCAATCACATTGTACTATGGGCTGTGACAACGAGCCAGAAATCAATGTCGTTGCGTTGCTAATGCTCCTGACTGTCAGCCCTGTGTTGCGAAGATCTAGGAACTAAGCTAGAAATCTATGGTAGGTTGTGTCGCTCATCACCTCCGCATACCGCACTGCCAACCTCGTACTCACGAAAACAGGTACTGCATAAGGTTTGCCTCGTTCGAGAGCAGGAAACTCTGACGTCATCCTGAGCCTCTTGTAAGTCGTCCTTAGAGGACATATTAAAGCAGTCCTCACTTTGTGGGCTAAGGGTATCGCAACTTTTTCTTTGCTCGGTCTTAGACAAATTCCTCGGGCAACTGGAACACTCACCTGCCACATTTGTCTCTCTGACTGTATCTCCTCTATTTCTATGGATTTCATTAATGCATGCAACACTTGCAAAGCTGTGTGTTGCTGTTGTTGTTATTCACAACTCGTCAAAATGGATCACAATCGTATTAAGAGTTCTTAACAGAAACTATGTTTTTAAATTTTAAAACGTTAGTACTTTGTTTTATAATATTTTGTTAATTTTCTTTTTGTACCTGTTTCTTGCTTTTGTGTGTTTTCTGTGCAGCTGTCAAGGTTCTTTCTTTTTTTTTTTTTATTTTTCATGGGGAATTAGTAAGTTTTTACCGACATTTTGTGTTGAATGTCAACCAAAACAAAAGAGAAGGAAAAAAAAAATGGTGGTGGATCGGAAAAATTGCTTTTGGCCTAATTTGGACAAGAAATTGAATTAAAATTATCTAAAAAAAATATCGCTTTTCTTCGAATCAATTTGAAAGAATTGACTCATTAAAAAAAAAAAAAATGTCATTCAACTTATACAAAAAAAAAACCACTCACATAAAATAAACTAGATTCGGGTGCGTTGTGAAGTACATCTTGTCAGGTAAGGTAAAACTACTACTACTACTACTACTTAACTGGTACCTTTTTATTTTATCGACCTCGGAGGGCTGAAAAGGCCAAAGTGATACCGGCAAGATTTGAACTCGGAACGTATGGGGTCCAAATTAAATATTGCAATGTCCGATTCTCTAACAATTCTGCCAACCCATTTAACCTCTTAGATGGCCACACATTGGGTGGAGTAGGAGAGTTTAGCCGAATATATTCATTGTAGTATTTTCGTAGTGCTTTTTTTTTTTTTTATAAAATCCTGGATGGATGAAAGGCAAAACAGGCACTCCGTCGGTTACGACGACGAGTGTTCCAGTTGATCCGATCAATAGAACAGCCTGCTCGTGAAATTAACGTACAAGTGGCTGAGCGCTCCACAAACAAGCGTACCTTTAACGTAGTTCTCAGGGAGATGCAGTATGTTATAGAACGTGGTAAGGCTGACTCAATGAATTATAGATACAACTCATTTTTGGTCAGCTGAGTGGACTGGAGCAATGGGAAATAAAGTGTCTTGCTCATGAACATAACGCGCCGCGGGAAATCGAACGCACGACCTTTACGATCGTGTGCCAAATGCCCTAACTCTTAAGTAAAAAGACTCGTAACTAAATACCTATTTCTTTACCGCCCACAAGGGGCTTCGTAACTAAATACCGCATGGCATTTGAAACAAACGCAGACAAACATTTTATTCGGAACGGTATAATCGATTATAGTAATCCAGTACTTTACTGGTGCTTGTTTTGTCGACACCCTGAAGGGGTAAAAATTAATGTTAATCCCAGCTAGATTTCAACAGAGAACGAAGACGAACAATGCGACTACTTTATCTTTACAATAATTTATGTTAATTTATTATAAAAATTATAATCTATTATTTAAAAAAAAAACATTCTAAGAACAAAAAAAAAAAAAAATCTGAACGAAATCAATCCCCTTATTTTGTCTTGCCTGACTGTCTGAGAAAGAGTATTTATTCAAGTTAATAATTTAGCCATTTATCATTTCGATAAGCGCCGATAAAATATGTTGAATTAAGAAGAACTGGAGTGGGTGATTAGGTAGATCTTTATCGACTATTTATGTACCCTTCTCAGTAAATTTTGGATCTTCTCTCTTAGTTAGAAATCAATAATATAAGCAGCGACGATGACGAGGATATTTTCTGAATTTTCCCACCAGGGGGTGAAAATCAGACACAAACGATACACATATATTTTCTCATTACAATACGATACCATGCAACAACACCTACAACAACGATATAATTTAGCAATAAAAACAAATTGAAAACTACATCTCCGCTGATGCATGAAGTGATGTAACATATCTCGTTCCAGGCGAGTGAGTTCTGAACTGTTAACTTCAAGTAACAAAACGACAAGAACAACAAAACGAAAATAAAAACAAGTCATTTCATCCTCTATTGCGGACATAACGACAGCCTAATCTCATTTAACAGCACCAAGACACAGTCTCTACATACAGGAAACACAATCCTAGCAGAATATCCTATCGTTACTCATGGATGATCAACACACGATTAAATAAAACACGTCTAAACGATCTTGAGAGAAGACGTTTGTATGGGCTCTCAATTTATTAGAAATAGCAGTCAAAAGTTTCCTCAAATCACTCCCTAACGCGATCGTTCTTCAACTTTTAACTTCAAGGAACAAAAAATAATGCAACAATAGCAACAACAACAATAACAAACAACAATAGCAACTATTGGAAAATTATTGAAAAATCAGTTTTAAAGTGAGAAATGATTGGAATAACAACATTTCTAATAATACGGTTTTAAATTATGATTGGAATAACAACATTTCTAATAATACGGTTTTAAATTATAATTGGAATAACAACATTTCTAATAACACGGTTTTAAATTACTTAAGCTTTTACATGAATTTTTCGATGCCTTAAAGTATATATTTTAAAATCTGTGACACAAATAGAAACCTCAATGCAGCACACCTTTTGAGACCGACTGTATCCTTTTCTTTCATATATGTGGAAGATGTCGACATCTTTGAAGTCCTGGGTGGATCTCTTCGTTCTACAACGACTAGAAGAGGTCAGTCAGCTCTACAAAAGTGAATATCCAAGTCGCTTAGCACATTTCAGTAAAAGTGGGTCAGAAGTTGCTTTGTCATTGGATATGCAAGTGAGTGTCTCTATGTCTTCTAGACATCTGCTTGAAAAGTCAAGCTTGTAGTTCATTTCTATCTGTGGTAGATGGGTAAAAGTATCATCAATGTTTGCAGACGACTTGTTGAACCCATTATTAATGTGTTTTTCCTAATTTCCCTCTGTCTGCCGTATCACAGTAAGCAATATTTGGTCGTCAGTGCTGAGAAGGTCAATAAGCCAAGGGCTATGGACCATAGACAGCCTTCAGCCGCAGGTTTACTTGAAGGGCCACCTGTCCGCATGATTTTGAATCTCATATACCTTTGCGCCGAGACAGGAGTCTTGCCTCTCTCAGAAACTTGCACCTCTCGGAGTCTTGCTTGCACTGTATGGCAGATCAGAGTGAAGACTACCTTCTTACTTGCTCGACGGATTATCCTGATGGAATTGAGAGACACTGATTTGATTTGATTTCTTCGTCATTTTCGTCGAAGCAGTCTTCTTGCTTGCAATTGGTTGAGCCGACGTGCGCTCAGGTAGTTTGGTGAACAATGTCTTTGAAGAAGGGTCACTGTCTCTCATTGCATCCTTGTGTTCATGTGGTCTGAATCACTATACTACCCAGGTTTAGTAAGGAAGTCGACGAGATTGTCTGGTATTTGGACTTCGTATTTGAAGTTAACGAAATTGCCCTTATTTGAAGTCGGTGTCGTCGAGTCTTTAGACAGACCACTATCCCTGGTGGTCTTCCTTGGCCTGGATGCGCACGTTCATTTTCAACGCGTTCAGTTGATGATCAGTCAGGTGTTGGCACTGCTAATAGTCTTCTTAGTCCTTACATTTCACCGACACACTGACTTGACGATGGGTACCAGTACCTGAAGAGGTGGTGCACCTACAACGACTTGTTATGGGTGAAACAGTCTATGCTGGTACACGTCACGAGAAGTAGGGGTTTATTACCGTTGCAGCTTCCAATGCCATACATGCCGTTGACTCTTTCCCCAGATTTCGTGTTCGACTCCGACTCCGTCAACGTCAGACGTGGAGCCGACCATGGAGGACAATTTTTCCCAAATTGTCTCAAGTCCTTTACTCAAAAGTTTTACGTCATTTAAAATTATCATATTCACGGCACAGGCACTTATAAGATGTCTACTATTCTTATTCTCAGTTAAGAGCTTAAAAGACTTCACTCTGTAAGTTCAGACTAATTACTTTAATCATAAACATAACATGTTCTTTGTCTGCTCTCTGTTATATATGTGTATACATTTATATGTATATACATACAACCGCACATAAAAATATATAACATAAACACACACAAACACACACACACACACACACACACACACACACACAAACACACATAGAAAGTTATTGTTCATCCGCAAAAACGGCCAATATTGAAGAGACACTATTCGGAATGTAGCGAATGAAATTTGTAAATATTGAATTTTAAAGTCTCAAATTTGGTGCATAGTTGTCAAATGATTACATTGGTCGCTGTAGACGTATACAATTTAAAAAAAACACTTGAAAGAGGGAAGACGATGTCAACGTGGTTTAGATTTGAACTGACGAGGAATACACAAATATATATATATATATTCTGCAGGACATTTTGTCCGAAGGCTAAAATGACTCTGACAATCGTCTAAACTTGCAATCTCGTATAATCGTCCTATCTTTAAACTTCAGATATAACATATTTGCTTTTAGTTACACAGGCATAGGTACAAATAGACTAATCGTGAAACTATACATATATAAATATAACACACACACACACACACACACAAATATATATGTAATGCACGATGAGCTTCTTTCAGTTTCCATCTACCAAATCCACTAAGAAGACTTTGGTCGGCACGAGGCTATAGCAGAACACACTTGCCCAAGGTGCCATGTAGTGAGACTGAACACGGAACCATGTGGTTGGGAAGCAAGCTTTTTACCGCACAGACGTGTGTGTATCTATCTATCTATCTATCTAGGTATCTATATAAACATGAAGTCTTCAGTGACATGCCAGTGATAAATAATTAACAACAATATCTATGTGTGTGTGTATATATATATATATATATATATATATATATATAGGTCGATAATATATATATATATATATATACATACATGAATGTGTACATAAATATATTTGTGCGTGTATGTATATATTTCTATATATATACATATATCTTATACATAGAAATACGCACACCTTTCTATCTATCTATCTATCTATCTATCTATCTATCTATCTATCTATCTATCTATCTAGTCTCTCTCTCTCCATCTCTCTCTCTCTCTCTCTCTCTCTCTCTCTCTCTATATATATATATATATATATATATATATATATATATATATATATATATATATATATATATATATATATAAGCATGAAGTCTTTAGTGACGTGCCAGTGATAATAAATAATTAACAACAAGCATTTTTAGACGCACACACATATTTTCAAAGCAAATTTTCAATTATTAATACAATTCGAAATTAAAAATAGCACCTGCATAACCTGAAGTAGCATTAAATTGTGTTAGACGTGTGTGTTGGCCGGTAAGGTTTATGTGTTAGTATCTACGAGCTCTTGTGTCGTTGCATGAGAGTTATATATATTTGTATGTATGTGTTTATTACTCTCACACGCACATATTCATATATATATATGTGTGTGTGTTTATATATATATATACATATATATATACATACATTATATATATATATATATATATATATATATATATATATATATATATATATTTATATATATATATATATATATAGGCGCGGGAGTGACTGTGTGGTAAGTAGCTTGCTTAGCAACCACATGGTTCCGGGTTCAGTCCCACTGCGTGGCACCTTGGGCAAGTGTCTTCTACTATAGCCTGGGGCCGACCAAAGCCTTGTGAGTGAATTTGGTAGACGGAAACTGAAAGAAGCTCGTCGTATATATGTATATGTATATGTATATGTGTGTTTGTCTCCCCAACATCGCTTGACAACCGATGCTGGTGTGTTTACGGCCCCGTAACTTAGCGGTTCGGCAAAAGGGATCGATAAAATAAGTACTAGGCTTACAAGGAATAAGCCCTAGGGTCGATTTGCTCGACTAAAGGCGGTGGTCCAGCATGGCCGCAGTCAAATGACTGAAACAAGTAAAAGAGTAAAAGTGTATCTGTATGCATACGCCAACAGTCATTCACACATTCATTTGTGCATACATACATACATACATATAGGGCGGCTCTTAAGCTAATATATGGCTTTTAAGCAACTAACCCCAAATGGGAAGATCTGCAAACAGATCTCTGACTTGTCTTGGAGAATTTGTTGCAATTGCTTCCTCCAGAGTCATATCCCAATAATGATTATATTCATTGCTAAATACCATGTGTAAAATATATCGCCGAAAACAATCGCAGTCATGCAAACATAGGAATCTAAAATTTCAGGATTTTAGGTCCAGATTCAGGCCGGAATGTTTCTAATTTACTCACGGAGTTAGCCTTTAGATTATAAAAATTGTTATCATACAAAAAAAAAAAATACAAAAACAAAAAACAAAAAAAAAAAACAAAAACAGAAAAAAAAACATGTCGCAAAAAGTCACTTAAAAAAATCGCCGAAAACAATCACAGTAACGAAAGCTTGAGAATTCAAAATTTCAGGATTGTGGGTCCAGATTCAGGCAGGAATGTTTTTAATTTACTCACGGAGTCAGCCTGATTCCAAAATGGGATGAAATGTTGGGCTACGGCCACTTACGTGTGAAGTTGAAGAAGTGTGACACACCGACACACTGATATTCACATTTATTACATTATATTATTATACTAACTTAAAGCGACGAGCTGGCAGAATCGTTAGGACGCTGGGCTAAATGCTTAGCTGTATTTTATCTGCCGTTAGGTTTTGAGTTCGAATTCCGCCGAGGTCGACTTTGCTTTTCATCCTATCGGGGTTGATAAAATTAGTACCAATTACGTACTATGGTCAATGTAATCGACTTAATTCCTTCTCCAAACAGGCCTAGTGCTTCCAGTAGAAAGGATTTCTTAAAGTTGAAAATGTGTGACACGTTCACATTTATTATACATATGTTTAATTTTGGGGAAACTTTATTTCAATTAAAGTGTGTGTGTGTGTGTATGTATATATATGTATTAAAGAAATAAAAAAATAAAGCAAAATGATAGTTGCCTCTGCCTCCATTTTAATAAAACATCCTCAACTCGCCATAAATTTCTTTGTCTCTCTTTCTCTCCCTCGTTTTTCTCACTCTCTCTCTCTGTCCGTCTGCGCCACCACCCTCACCGTCTCTATACCTATTATTACTCTCACTCCATCATAATGAATGGTAGGAGTGTCATTGAATAGTGAGAGAGAGGGGGTCTAAGTGTGACACAGTGACACACAGAAATTAGTTTCTGCATTGTGTGGTAAGTAGCTTGCTTACCGACCACATAGTTCCGGGTTCAGTCCCACTGTGTGACACCTTGGGCAAGTGTCTTCTACTATAGCTTCGGGCCGACCAAAGCCTCGTGAGTGGATTTGGTAGACGGAAACTGAAAGAAGCCTGTCGTATATATATGTATATATATATATGTGTGTGTTTGTGTGTCTGTGTTTGTCCCCCTCCCCACCATCGCTTGACAACCGATGCTGGTGTGTTTACGTCCCCGTAACTTAGCGGTTCGGCAAAAAGAGACAGATAGAATAAGTACTAGACTTACAAAGAATAAGTCCCGGGTCGATTTTCTCAACTAAAGGTGGTGCTCCAGCATGGCCACAGTCAAATGACCGAAAGAAGTAAAAGAGTAAAAGAGAATAGTGAGTGGGTGGAAAATAACTAAGCATTAGAAATTGCTTATAGGATTTTTAGCATCACTGAAGTCATGACGAAAATATTTTTTAAACAGACAACATTAATGGGGATTTCTTATTTTCTTATTGTTTTATTTCTTATTTCTTATTTCTTCTACTCCCGATGGCCAGTCGCTTAACTGTTCAGGAGCGAGCTAAGATAACAGCACGCTATGAAGTGTGGAATTCCATTGTTTTGGTTCAGAGATGGTCGCGTGCATGGAAATGTAATCATGCAACACTACATCCGCAGACAATAAAAAGTTGTCATGCACAGCTGATGACCATGGGTTCTGTGATCGATGCAAGAAGAAGTGGCCGTCCAACCACATCCTGATCAGCGGAGAATGTGGCAACAGTGCAGGAAATGTTTAATTGCAGCCCGCAAAAATCAACGTATCAAGCAGCTTGGGAAAGTGGGCTAACAAGACACACAATATGTATGGTGTTGCATAAAGAATTGAACTTTC
>NC_142928.1:165470897-165473371 GCF_046866305.1 Octopus bimaculoides
TGGCATATCCCAGAGTATGGTCGCTTTCTCATTTTCTGTGACCTTTTCTGGGGTATGGCTATACCATCTTTTTTCTGTTATTCCATAGTGTTAGCACAGCTTCCAATGAATATATGTCCCAATTCTGTCGTGTCTGTCAATATATTCCTTCTTAGCCAGGACTGGGCAACCAGAGACAATATGAATTGTTTCTTCTCCGTCACCACATATTCTGCAGTTACTTGTATTTCTTTTCATTACGTGTCTTTGGTGATTTCTGGTGAGAAGGCTTTGATCTTGTGCTGCAATTAAAAATCCTTCAAACTCTGCTTTGGGTCCTGAGCTTCTCAGCCAACAGCCATTGTTGGGATTTTGCTTTGTCTATTTCTTTTCTGATAGTATGGACTTCACAGAGCAAAAAAGTGGTACGAACATAAACCCGAACGCATCATCGAAAATGATAATGCAAACATCCTATGGGATTTTGTGATTCAGTAAGACAATGAGATAGAGAATAGGAAACCAGACATAGTGTTAATTGAGAAAGAAAGCAAACGATGCTGGATCATAGATATAACATGCCCAGCTGACAACAAGATATGCGATAAGGAAGAAAGAAAAGTTGAGAGATATAACAGGTTAGCTTTGGTGGTTAAGCAGTTGTGGTCGATGAAAAAGGTAGTAGTAGTACCAATAATTATCTGAGCCCTGGGAACAGTGAGTAAAAATCTTGAGAAGTACATAGAACAAATAGGGGCTGCAATAAAGGTGGAGCACTTGCAGAAAACAGCACTGCTTTGAACTGTTCGAATACTCCGGATGGTGCTCAAAAGATAAGAGGTGTTACCTTAGTTCACTGATAGTGAACTGCTAACACAGTAGTACATTTCCGGCATTAGAAGCTGTGCAATACTACTACTACTACTACTACTACTACTACTACTACTACTACTACTACTACTACTACTACTACTACTACTACTACTAATAATAATAATCCTTTCTACTGGAAGCACAAAGCCTCAAATTTGGGGGAAGGGGTGAGACGATTACATCGACCTCCAGTGTTCAACTGGTACATATTTTATCGACCCCGAAAGAATGAAAGGTAAAGTCGCCCTCGGCGGAATTTGAAACAAAACGTAACAGCGGGCAAAGTATTGCTAAGCATTTCGTCCAGCACACTAATGATTCTGCCAGCTCGCTGCCTTAAACAACAACAGCAGCAGCAGCAGCAGCAGCAGCAACAACAGCAGCAGCAGCAACATCAACAACTACTGCTACTACTACTACTACTACTACTACTACTACTACTACTACTACTACTACTACTACTACTACTACTACTGCCTGGATGCAGTAGATGCCCGGATGCAGTACCAGCTCTCGTGGCTTCTGATCTTAATTGACTGAAAGTGTTATCATGTACATTGTTTTGTCTTGGTATAAAAAAGATGGGCTACAGCAAATATTCTGCTTAATACCAGAGATTTGCTTGTTAGTTGTTTGACCGTAACCAGTTGAGCATGTCCCTTGGTGGCTGACAATATGTGCATCTCTGATCACAAGCAGAAGTAGTGGGGGAGCATCACAGCCATGTATTGAGAGGAGTTCTTTGGGGTTTGAAAAATTCACCTTCGGAAACATGGGTGTTTTGCTCAACATCCTTAAACAAACCTTATTCAGGGACCGTTTGAGCGAGATGGGCTACTCGACCTGAAGAAAATTCTAACTGGGCCCCACCTGCGAGGTCATGCGCTGTTTATCTTGATATGAGATCACCATGTCGCTTACATATGGTTGTGATGCATGTGCCTGGTGTACCCTTATCAGACGGGTAGTCATGATGGGTATACTGGGCTTCGTATATTTTACCCCAGTGTCACTTTGATGGCATGCACTGCTCTCTCACTCAATAATAATAATAATAATTATAATAATCTTTTCTGCTCTAGGCACAAGACCCGAAATTTTGGGGGAGGGGGCAAGTCACTTAAATCGACCCCAGTACGCAACTGGTACTTAATTTATCGACTCCGAAAGGATGAAAGGCAAAGTCGACCTCGTCGGAAATTGTACTCAGAACGTAAAGGCAGACGAAATACCGCTAAGAATTTCGCCCGGCATACTAACGTTTCTGCCAGCTCGCCGCCTCAACAA
The DNA here is from genome assembly GCF_046866305.1 of Octopus bimaculoides. NCBI lineage: Eukaryota > Metazoa > Mollusca > Cephalopoda > Octopoda > Octopodidae > Octopus > Octopus bimaculoides. The sequence goes on from NC_142928.1 coordinate 165,473,037, forward strand.
CAACAACAACAACAACAATAATAATATTCTACTATAGGCACACAGCCTGGATTTGGGCGGGAGGGGGACAGTCGATCACATCGACACCGGTACTTAATTTATCGACCCGGAAAGAATGAAAGGCAAAGTTGAGACCTCGGCGGAATTTGAACCCTGAATGCAAAGACGGACGAAATGCCGCTAAGTATCTAGGCTGGAATGCTAACGATTCTACCTGCTCACCGTCTTAAATAATAATAATAATAATAATAATAATAATGATAAACAGAAACAATTCCTATCATAGTAGGTGCCTTAGGTATAATAAAAAAAATATTCAGACAAATACATAACAA